>NC_052042.1:4866141-4974647 GCF_015832195.1 Motacilla alba alba | reverse complement strand
CTCACCTGGCCCATCCCATTCCCGGGTTCACCTGGCCCATCCCATTCCCGGGTTCACCTGGCCCATCCCATTCCCGGGCTCACCTGGATCCCTGGCCCATCCCATTCCCGGGCTCACCTGGATCCCTGGCCCATCCCATTCCTGGGCTCACCTGGATCCCTGGCCCATCCCATTCCCGGGCTCACCTGGCACCCGGGAGCGCAGGAAGTAGAGGAATTTCCCATTTTTGGAGTGCATGATGGCCCTCTTGATGAACTCCACCACGGACTGGCAGCGGTCCTCGAACTTGGGGTGGCACCACAGGCTGAAGGTCCCTTCCACCAGAGAAAGAATTCCCGTTATTCCAGGGGAAATTTGGGAAAGCACAGGGGAATAATTCCCATTATCCCAGGGAATTTTGGCAAAGCACAGGGAAGCTATTCCTGTTATTCCAAGGAATTTTTGGGAAAGCAGCTTCCCCAGCACCATCACGGAAACAACAGGGGAAGGACACTCAGTGACAAATCTGGCATTCCCAAAATCCCCTGCAATGGGCTCTGTTTTATGGATTTGGGAACAGTAAAACTTTTCAATATTCATATATTGAATAAAAAATATTCTTATATTGAATAAATTAAATATTCTTATATTCAGTGAATTTAATACTCTTATATTTAGGAAATTAAATATTCTCATATTCTGGAGTGCTCCTTCTCCATCCCAATATTCCCAAAGGAAGGTGACCTTGGAGCATTCCCAGCTCCAGGTGCTGCTGTCCCCATTCCCCAGCCCTGGGATCATTTTCCACAGCAGCAGTTTCATGTTCCTGCTCCTTGATTAACAGGATTGTTAATTAGGCCCTGGGTCACCCTTTGTCCCCGTGCTGTCACCTGACCCGCCCAGGTGGCCCAGGATGAAACTGGAGTGGGGACACCGGAGCTCCCAGTGGGTCACACCGGTCTGGACACCCCCTCCTCCCACCAAAACCCGGGAATTCTGCAGCCTGGGAAAGATCCCAGCTGTCCCCTGGACACCGGTGCCAGCGTGTCCCCAGGTGCCACATCCACGTGGGGTTTGGGCACTTCCAGGGATGGGGACTCCCATCCTGTGCGCAGCCTGCTCCAACGCCCGAACACACTTCCCAGGAATAAATTCTCCCTAAAACTTCCATTTGTCAGAATTTCCTTCAAATCCAGTTTTCCAGGGCACTGCCAGCTCTCTATTCCCATTTTTCCCAGGCACTGGCAGCTCTTTATTCCTCGGTAGTGCTCCATGCAGGTGTGTGGGTGATTCACAACCCCCTGGAGCTGGGAATGGCACCCCAGGGATCGGGGATCCCGGGATGGCTCACCTCAGTACTGCTCCATGTGGGTATTTATTTACTGGGGCTGGGAATGGCATCCAAATGTTCCCAGATCCCAGGGATGGCTCACCTCAGTAGTGCTCCATGCGCGTGTGGTGCACGGGTTTTTTATAACCCCCTGGAGCTGGGAATGGCACCCCAGGGATTTGGATCCCGGGATGGCTCACCTCGGTAGTGCTCCATGCGCGTGTGGTGTTGATTTATAACCCCATCCCAGGGATTTGGATCCCGGGATGGCTCACCTCGGTAGTGCTCCATGCGCGTGTGGTGCACAGGTTTTTTATAACCCCCTGGAGCTGGGAATGGCACCGCAGGGATCGGGGATCCCGGGATGGCTCACCTCGGTAGTGCTCCATGCGCGTGTGGTGCGTGATGCCCTGCGAGCGGAAGCTCAGGCTCAGGATGTAGCGGGGGTCGGAGCTGTCCCGCACCAGGAAGGAGCCATCCGGTTTCCCCTTCAGCTTCATCTCGGCGTCCTCCCAGTTCATGGGGCCCCAGTACCAGCCGCACTGGGAACAGAGGGCGGCGCTGGGACGGGATTCCCTCGGGAAAGCTCCCCGTGCGGGATGTGCCCCGGTGCGGGCGGCTGGGACTGGGGGACGAGGGGACGCCACCCCTGAGGGGGCAGAGGGGATCCAGACCCCCCTTCCACGCTCAGGAGTGGTTTTCCTGGACTCCAAAGTCCTGGACTCCCAAATCCCACTCCCTGAGGGGCCTGAATCCCAAATCCCACTCCCTGAGGGGCCGCATTCCCAAATCCCAGTCCCCGAGGGGCCGCATTCCCAAATCCCACTCCCTGAGGGGCCGCATTCCCAAATCCCGTCCCCGAGGGGCCGCATTCCCAAATCCCAGTCCCCGAGGGGCCGCATTCCCAAATCCTGTCCCCGAGGGGCCGCATTCCCAAATCCCACTCCCTGAGGGGCCGCATTCCCAAATCCCGTCCCCGAGGGGCCGCATTCCCAAATCCCACTCCCTGAGGGGCCGCATTCCCAAATCCCAGTCCCCGAGGGGCCGCATTCCCAAATCCCGTCCCCGAGGGCTCAGCCTTTCCCGCCTGCTCCGGCACCTTCTCGAGCTCCCTCAGGCTGGCGGCGAAGCTGCTGGGGTCGGGCCGGGCCAGGGGACACTGCAGGTGCGGCGGCGGCGGCTGGCCCGGGGCCTCCGGGGGCCGCAGGGGCACGATCCGGGGAAAGGCGTCTGCAGGGACACACGGGACACTGTCACTGTCACTGCTACACAGAGACAGCTGAGTCACTGTCACTGGCATTGTCACACAGAGACAGCCGGGTCACTGTCACTGTCACCCAGAGACAGCCAGCGTCACTGTCACTGTCACCCAGAGACAGCCCAGTGTCACTGTCACTGTCACCCAGAGACAGCCAGGGTCATTGTCACTGCCACACAGAGACAGCCCAGTGTCACTGTCACCCAGAGACAGCCGGGTCACTGTCATTGTCACACAGAGACAGCCAGGTCACTGTCACTGTCATTGTCACTGTCACCCAGAGACAGCCAGGGTCACTGTCACTGCCATTGTCACCCAGAGACAGCCAGGGTCATTGTCACTGTCATTGTCACCCAGAGACACCTGGAGACTGCCAAGAGGGAAAAAGTGGGGACTCCAGGAGGGGAAAAGATGGGAGATTCCCAAAGGGAAAAAGCAGAATTCCAGGAGGGGGGAAAAGCAGAATTCCAGGAGGGGAAAAGCAGAATTCCAGGAGGGGGGAAAAGCAGAGCAGGCCAAGCTCAGCTGACCTGGGGCGTGGGGCGGAGGAGGCGGAGGCAGAGGGAAGGATTGCAGGGAAGAGCCCATGGGCCCCACAAGCACAGCCGGAGGCAGCGTCCCACTGATATCATCTAGGAGAGAGCAGAGACAGGTCAGGAAACAGGGAGAGAACAGCCCCAGAGCCTGGGAAAGGGAACTGGGGATTCCCAGAGGAGCCCCAGAAAAGAGCATGGAGAAGGGAATCTGGGAATTCTCAGTGGAGCTTGACAGTCTGGGAAAACAGCATGGAAAAGAGAATTTGGGGATTCCCAGCAGCACCTCCTCTCCAGTTTGGGTACTGCTGGAGGACAGGGACCCCTTTTCCAGCACTGGAGTTCCCAGGGCTCCAGGCACCATCCCCAGGTCTCCAGGCACCATCCCAGGTTTCCAAGGACAATCCCCAGGTCTCCAGGCACCATCCCAGGTTTCCAGGCACCATCCCCAGGGCTCCAGGCACCATCCCCAGGGCTCCAGGCACCATCCCCAGGGCTCCAGGCACCATCCCCAGGGCTCCAGGCACCATCCCAGGGTTCCAGGCACCATCCCCAGGGCTCCAGGCACCATCCCCAGGGCTCCAGGCACCATCCCAGGGTTCCAGGCACCATCCCAGGTTTCCAGGGACCATCCCAGGGCTCCAGGCACCATCCCAGGGTTCCAGGCACCATCCCCAGGGCTCCAGGCACCATCCCAGGGTTCCAGGCACCATCCCAGGGTTCCAGGCACCATCCCAGGGCTCCAGGCACCATCCCAGGTTTCCAAGGACAATCCCCAGGGCTCCAGGCACCATCCCCAGGGCTCCAGGCACCATCCCAGGGCAGTACCGAGCAGGCTGAGGCTCCGGCGGGGCGGCGGCGGAGGGGTCGGAGGGTGAGGGGAGCTGAGCCCTCGCTGGGAAATGTCCACGTCCACCAGTGACACCGTCTCACCTGGAAAAGGAGAGGGAAAAGCCCAGTTAGGGCCTGGGATCAGGCAGGCTTGGTGCCCAGGATGAGCACAGGGAAAGGAATTCCACAGGGTTTGGGAGATTTTCCTGTTTGCTGCCCCCATAATAAATTTCTCTGTCTTTGGAGAGGCCTCAATCCCTGCCCAAAGCTCAGCTCGAGGGAATTTGCCCCAAGCCCAGCAGCTGGACAGGATGAGGAGGCTCCAAAGGATTTTTCCCAGCAAGGAATTCCCACACGGAGCAGAGCTGATCCATGTGTGGCACCAGGGACATGGTAGTTTTAAAAATAATTAAATTTTTAAAAGTCACTTTAAAAATAATAATTAATGAAATCAACCTCCCAAATTAAAGCAAAAATTCGGCATCTCCAGGTTTGCCTCTGCAGATTCCTTTGAGGAAAAGCAGCTCCTCTCTTGGGGGTCTTGGGCCCTGTCCTTGGGCTTTAGACCCCGTTCCTGGGCTCAGATCCTCTCTTTGGGGTCTCGTTTTTGGGTCTGAGGCCAGCAGGACCAAGGGACACCACAGATATCCCAGAAGCGAAATTCCCCACTCCCTGCTCATCCCACAGC
Source organism: Motacilla alba alba (assembly GCF_015832195.1). Taxonomy (NCBI): domain Eukaryota; kingdom Metazoa; phylum Chordata; class Aves; order Passeriformes; family Motacillidae; genus Motacilla; species Motacilla alba. The sequence goes on along the minus strand of NC_052042.1, from coordinate 4,970,028 downwards.
AAAACAAAAAAAACCCCAAACTTGCGCAAATGCCCCCCAAATCCTCACCTGTGAAGAGGGGGCTGAACACAACCGGGGAAAAGGCACTTTGGGTTCTCGTCAGTCTGTGTTTCCTGTGGGGGAAAAACAGGGGAAACGGGGTGAGGAGAGATGAGGAGACTCAGAATCCCAACAGGAAAAAAACAGGAGAACCTTCTCCCACCAGGAGAACCCTCTCCATCCCTCCCAGCACCTCCATCCACGTGCTGCTCCCACTCCTGCTCAGGGAACCAGGAAGAGCTGGCACTCCGTCCTGCTCCAAAGCAAATCCCTGAGCAGGGAATTAATCAAGATTTTGGACAGAAAAGCCCGGGCAGGTGCCAGGGCAGGGAGCCACGGAGCTGTTCCACAACAGACCTCACCCTGCTCCCCAGCACCAGGCAAATTCCAGGGGCAAAACAGGAATGGGTCCCAAAACAATCCAGGGGTTCTGCCTGGAGCACCCCAAAACTGAGCGTGAGGGATGGGGGAGATCAGCCCAGAGAGGCCAAAACGGGTGGGAACAGCTCCAAGGGCAGCCCTGGTGAGCACCAGCGTCCCAGGAACAGCAGAACTCCAGGAAAAGCAGCATTCCCAACCCGTTCTGTAACTGCCAGCTCCCACCAGATCCTTCCCACATCCATGGGGGCCACAGGTCAGGAGGCAACAACTTCCAGCTCCCAGCAGAACCAAGGAAAGGTCCTGGTTCTTCATCACCATCATCATCCCACCAGGGTACAAGGCAAAAGGACCAGGAATGACCCATCCCTCAGCACCAGGAGGGGATTCCTGGAACTGAGGCAGCAAAGCCCTGTCTGACCCACAGGAGCTGCTGTACTGGGCACCTTGGGGTAACCTTTGTTAAAAAATGCCTAATTAGTGCGGGGAGCTGCACGAGAAGTGCCACCAAAGTGACCACCAAAGTGACCACCAAAGTGACCACCAAACGCCCAGACCACAGCAAGACCAGGCAGCGATTCCCAGGTGTTGCCCTGCTCCCAGGCCTCTCCAATCCCAGCCCTGGGAGCCCCCAGGACTGCTGGAATGACCCCAATCCCACGAGCAGAACTTTCTGTCGTTGCAGGCACCTCCTCTGGGGCTGTCTGAGTCACCTGCGGGCAAGGAGCCACCGTCGGAGGCTGCTCCAGCTCCCCACGTGTCCAGGGAGGCTCCTCGGGGCCACGGCAGCCCCAGAGAGGCCCCAGCACCTGCCCAGCTGCAGGGCTGGGAGCTGCCAGCTCCCCACCCACCCCCTGCTTCAAAGGGCTGCTCGTTTGGGGTAATTTGGGCCTCCCCGGGCTGCCAAAGGGCGCTGTCCCCACACGCCAGGGCTGCAGGTCACGCCTGACCCCGGGTCAGCAGCTCCAGCCTGGAGAAAAGCTTCCTGAAGCTCATCCAGCAGCAGGAGGAGGCAACGCACCCCAAACTCCCCGGGGAGGGTGAATGAACCCCGCAGGAAGGCACTGAACCACCCTTTGTTCCCTGCTGCGCACACCTGGGTCTTCTCCCGGCTTGTCCAGCAGAAGCCTCGGCTCTGCAGCCGGGAATGCCAAGGAAAGTGCTCCAGGAGCCCGGGAGCAGGGATGGAGCCACCCTGGGCTGGCCACAGCTGGCACCGGGCAGCTCGGCCCCCTGCCACCGGGCTGAGGGGCAGGAGGGGCCTGTGGGGTCCCACGGCCAGGAATCCCGGGATTTGTGCTCCCATCCCAGCCAAGCTGGGGCTGGCAATGACTCCTCCTGCACGGAGGGAGGGAGAGCTGAGCCCCCACGGCAGCAGAGCCTGGGGAAATCGCCCTGCCACGCACGGGAGGTGACAGAACGCCAGTCCCTGGGGGACACAGTGTCACCAGAGGGGACAGCGCCGCCCCAGCACCTGCAGCAGCCCGAGACACCCATCCCCTCACTGATCACAGAACCTGGAGAAGCCCTCTGAGATCCAACCTTCCACAGATCCCCAGCACGGCCACCAGCCGTGTCCCCATCCTCACACGGTGCTGAACAACTGCAGGGACGGCGATTCCACCCCTCCCACGGGCAGCCTGTGCCTCACCCCATTCTCCACCAGTAAACCTTCCCCAACATCCAACCTAAACCTGCCCCGGGCACAACTCGAGTCACCCCATCCCTGGAGCAGAGCCCGACCCTCCCCTGGCTGCACCTTCCTGGCAGGAATTTGTGGGGCAAGAAGGGTCCCCCCGAGCCTCCTCTGCCCCGGGCTGAGCCCCCCCAGCCGCTCCTCACTGACTGACGCTCCGAGCCCCGCTGCCGGTGCCGCTCCCGGAGCTTTTCCCACCATCCCCATCAGGGATGCAGGCCTGGACCAGCGTGACCCTGCTCCGCCGGCCTCTCCCGGGCTCCAGTGCCCCCGAGCGAGCGGCGAGGCCTCGGCATCCGCCCCGAGAGCCTGATCCCAACCCGGGCCCGCCGCAAGGGATGGCCCCGGAGCCCCGCACCCCCCTCCGGCAGAGCATCACAGCACGGCCGCGGGACACGGCCCCGGGGACACCCCTGCAGCGGGGACACAGCCCCGGGACACCCCCGGCCCCGGGGACACGGCCCGCACCCCGCGCCGCCCCGGAGCATCCCCCCAGCCCGGCCCGGTGCCGCCGTACCTGCCCGGCTCCTGCTCCCGGCCGCGGGCCCCGCACACGTCCGTGAGGCTCCCGGCCGAGGCGGCGGCGCTGGCGGCGTCCCCGGTGGCCGAGCCGCCGCTGCAGCTCTTGGTGCGGAAGAGGCGGCTGAGGCGGATGCGGAGCGAGCCCTTCCTGCCGCCGGGGCCGGTGCCGGTGCCCGCGGGCGGCGCGGCGGGGCCGGGGGCCGCGGCTCTGCCGGCGGCACGGGCGGCCCCGCGCCCGGGGGACCCCGGCTCGTCCTCGGAGCCGCTGCCGCCCTCGTCGGGCTCCAGCGCCTCGAGCACCAGCAGCGCGTCGCTGGTTTCCTCGCCGGCGGGCGGCCCGAGGCACGGGCAGGGGGTGCCCGCCGCGCCCGCCGCCCCCTTCGCCCCCAGCCCCGGCGGGCGCAGCCCCAGCGCCGCCAGCTGCAGCTCCAGCCCGCCCTGCAGCTCCAGCCCGCCCTGCGCCGCCGCTCCCCAGCCCGCCGCCGCTTTGGGCTCCAGCGCGCAGCGGTGCCGCGGGCACAGCTCGGCCCCGCCGCCCCCCGGGACCCCCCCGCCCGCCGCCGCCGCCGCCGCCGGGCCGCAGTCCTCGCCGGGCCGGGCCTCGGCCGCCGCGTTGCGGAAAACCATCAGCTGCGGCCGCGGGCTGCGCAGCGCCGGCCCGGCCCCGGGCAGCCGCCCCCCGCCGCCGGGCCCCGCGCCCGCCGCGCCGGCACCGGTACCGGCGCCGCCCGCCGCGCCCGCCTCCGGCCCGGTGCCATAGCCCAGCAGCCGGCTGAGCACCCGGTACGAGGCCGCGGCGGCCGCCGCCGCATCCCCGTCGCGCTGCATGGCTACGGCCGCCGCATGGCCCGCGGGCACCGGGACCGCACCGGCACCGGTGGCCGCCGCCGCCGCCCTCGCACGGCCGCGGCGCCCCCCCCGCGCCGCCGCCGCCGCCCCGCCCCCGCGCTTCCGCCGCTGGCCGCGCCCCCCGGGGCCGGGCCCGCCTCTCCCGGTGGTTGTGGTCCCTCCCCGGTGGGGAGGCCGCGCCCCCGAGCCCCCGACCGCGCGTGGAGGGGCCGCGGGGACCCGCGGGGACACCCTGGGCAGCGGGACACGCACCCGGCCCCGGGAGCCGCTCCGGGCCCCGCGCCCACCGGCGGCACCGGCACCCAAGGGTGGCTCCGGCACCCACGGAGGGACCCGCTCCGAGCCCCGGGAGCCGCTCCGAGTCCCCGGTACCCGCGGGCCGGAGCGGTTCCGAACCCCGGCACCACCGCGGGCTCGGGGGGGTCACGGGTGGTGGGGCCGGGGGGCAGCGAGGGCTCCCGGACACGCGGCTCCAGCCGTGACCCATCGGACTCGTCCCCCGCTCCGGGACCGGGGGATGCGGTGGGGGAAACTGAGGCAGGGGCGTGCGATGCTTCGTGCCGCGAGCCCTGCGCGGCTCTTGCCCGGTTCTGGCGGGCAGCGCGTCCCCGCCGGAGCAGAGGGGACGGGGACCGGCTGTCCCCACACCTCCCCGCGGGATGGGGCTGGGGAAGGTCATCGTTGCTTGAGGCTGGAGCAAGGAAACTGAGCACCATCCCGTGCCTCAGTTTCCCCTCTGCAGGCCGCGTCTGCTGCGCGGGGCATCCCGCTCGGGGGGTGGGCTTCAGATCCCGCTCTTGCCCGCGCTCAGCACCCCCAGCCCCACAGGGACACCCCGCGTGGGTGCCACCCCCCATTCCCACCCCATGGCCCGGGGTGGGACCGGACACCGCGGGATTGGATCCCGCCACCGGATGGGGACCCCGCGGGGGCCCCGTGCCCCCCCGGCTGCCGAGGGGCCGCGGGGAGGGGGACACGGGCAGGAAAATTCCGGCTGCCGTTGCCATGGCTTCCCATCAGGATGCGCTTGCATCACGGCCAGCCCGAGGGGCCGGGGCGCGGGGTCCCCTCGGGGCTCGGGGCGCGGTGCCCGCGGGGCTCAGACCGGGGGGCTCCGGGCAGCGCTGCCGCCCGAGCGGGAGCGCGGGGGCGGGCGGGGGGGCTCCGGGCAGCGCCAGCCGCTGAACACGGTTTGGAGCCGGTGACGTCTGCTCCGGCATCGCCGAGGGAGAAGAACGGGCGGCAGAGCGCGGGGCCGGCTCCGGGCAGCTCGGGGGTCCCTGCCCGCCATGCGCCCCCCGGGCCGGCCGGGGGGGCCGCCGGGGGCCGGGGGGCTCCGCTGAGCCCCAGCCATGGGGCCGCGCCGGTGGCCGCTGCTCTGGGGCTTGCAGGCGGTGCTGGCGCAGGTCGCCGTGCTCACGGCGGGGCAGCGCCCGCAGGAGGGGTCCCCGCGGCCGGCGGGGTGGTCCCCGGCCCCCTCATCCTCGTGGGCGCCCACCGCGGAGCCGGGAGCGCCGGGGGACGGCGAGGGCTCGGCGGCGGCGCTGGCGTTCCTGCGCACGGGCGATGCCGAGCGCCTGGCCCGGGCCAACTGCAGCGGGGGTGTCGCGGCGGGGGCCCCCGGGCCCGGGCCCCCCCCGGCGCTGCGGGCAGCCCTGCGGGCCGCCCCCGAAGCGCTGGCCCACGCCGCCAACTTCCTCAACATGCTCTTCCAGACCAACGACATCCGCGAGGCCAGCGTGGCCGAGGACGTGGAGTGGTACCAGGCGCTGGTCCGCAGCCTGGCCGAGGGGCACCCGTGGGTGCGCAGGGCGGTGCTGGCCCTCGACGCCCACCCGCTGGCCCCCAAGCCCCGGCTGATGCTGCAGGCCACGCGGGGGGACGGGCAGATCCTGCTGCAGGACGTGTCCGACGCCGCTCCCAGCCTGGGCAACCTCAGCTGGGACCACGAGTGGTTCAACGCCCTCAAGTCGCAGCGGGTCCCGGCGCTCCGCAAGCGGGTGCTCAGCAACGACCTGCGCAGCCTGGAGACCCCCAAGTGGCAGCGGGGGGACAGCTACGTGGGGGACCCGAGCCACGTGCGCTGGTCCCCGCCGTTCCTGGAGTGCCGCGAGGGCCGCTTCCTGCCCCCCTGGGCGGTCACGCTCTCCGCCGCCTTCTACGGGCTCAAGCCCGACCTCAGCCCCGAGTTCAAGTAAGTGGAGCCCGCAGGGCTTTGGGGGGCGTCAAAAGGGGTGGGGGGTGCCCCGTGTGCATGCTGGGGGTGCCGCTGGATGTGTCACCCACCCCGGGGCGTCCCCAGCGCCCTGCCCGTGTCCCTCTGCGTGTGCCTGCAGGTGCGCAGGGGTTGGTACACGTCCCCAGGCACGGGGGTGACCCCCTGTGTCCCCCCTCGGTGTCCCCTGTGCTGCCCACCTTGCGCTGCCATCCCCTGTCACTGCCGCGTTGGGGGTGGGCGAGCCGGGCGGGGACCCCTCCCGGGACTGGGGGGTCCCTGCTGCACCCCAGTGCACGGGGAGCCGCAGAGGGAGGCGGTGGGGAGGGAAGGCTCAGCTGGGATCAGTCCCAGAGCGGGGACACGGCCCCATTTCCACGGGGAAATCCGTGTCCCCACCGGGAAACCCAGGGAAGAGCGTCGGTCCCGCGGGGCACGCGGGGGCCACCCCAGCAGCCCCCATTTCCCCATCGGTTGCATAAAAATCCCTCTCGAGGGGCAGAATTCACACCCAGGAGCTGCTGCCTCTGCCTCTGCCCCAGCTCCAGCCTCCCCAGACACGGCTCCGAGGGACAGCACCCCTGTCCGGGGCTCTGGGGACATCGCTGTCGCTGTCCCCCCGGCCCGTGCCCCAGCCCCACCGCGGCTGGCCCAGAGGCAGCGCCGGGGCTCGGCCACTCTGGGTGGGCGCAGGGACGCCCCACGCCCCCCCTGCGCTGACCCCGTCCCTGGCCACAGGGGGGTCGTGCGGGTGGACGTGGAGCTGCGGGACGTGGCCATCGACCAGTGCTCCAGCGGGCCGGGCTGGTTCTCGGACACGCATCGCTGCGACCTCAACAGCACCCAGGTACCGGGCCCGGGCCCCGCGCACCCCGTCCCGTCCCCGCCGGGACCGGGGTACCCCGCGCCCACGACCGCCCCCGGACCCCCGGCCGGGCTGCCCGTGCCCCGCGTCCCTCCCTCCGGGCTGAGCTTTATCCTCTCCCGGGCGATCCATCTGCTTCGCTCAGCTGCTCTCGCCCCGCGGTGAGAGGTTTATTGTGCAAATCTTCCCTCCCCACCGCCAGCCGCGCCGTGTGACCCGGCTGCTCCCTGCCCGGGCACGGCGGGGACGGTGGGCACGGTGGGGACGGTGGGGACGGGGCCTGGCAGCCGGGGGCAGCATCACCGCGGCCCCTCCGGCACAGCCCGAGCGCTGCCCGAGCGCTTCGGGGCTCGGCACCACCAGCAGCACCCCCGGGCAGGGCGAAGCCCGCAGCCCCCCGGCCTGGGAGTCCATCCAGAGCTGTCCCCGAGCGGGAAAGGCGTCGCCAGCTCCCGTTTCCTACCAGCGATGCCTTCCAGAGGGCCGGGCTCGGCGCCGGGCACCGCTCCAGGAAACAACAATGCCCAGCGGAGCCGCTGACTCGGGCAGGATGCGGCGGGGGGATTAGGGAGCAGGGCCCGGGCCGAGGCTGCCGTCACGGCTGGGCAGGATTAGGGCGCTCGGCTGCATTAGGTGTCCATTTAGGTTTTAGGGAGGGATTTGGGGCCGAGCTTTGGGTTTTAATTCTGAAATGTTTAACCACTGATTCCTCACGGCTGTGCGGGAGGATGCCGTGGGATCAGGTACCCGTGAGCCGGGGGCTGCTGGAGCCCCTGGGGCAGGGGGATTTGGGGACAGAGGGGACACAGGGGGTGGGGGACGCGTCTCAGGCTGTGTCCTTCAGTGTGTCCCCCAGGAGAGCCGTGGCTTCGTCCTCGGGAGGTACCTGTGCAGGTGCAAGCCAGGTTTTTATGGGACCGGCGGAGCGGCCAGCGGTGCCTGGGCAGGTGGGTGCCACCAGGCCCCGGGGTCCCCGCTGTCCCCAGTGGCACACGGATACAGCAGCGGGGGCCAGGCCTGGGGGCTTTGGGGACACAGAACACGTGCCCTGCTGTGGGGAGTGCTGATCCCGCCCCGATGCCGTGATCCCACCTGGCCGCCGCTCTGTCCCCAGGTGTGGCAGGGACAGACGGGGGGTCCCGGCTGGGGTGCCGGCCGTGCCGCCCGGGCTGTGCCACCTGTGAGGACGACACGCCCTGCCTGATCCAGGAGGACCAGGCGCTGCGGGCAGCGGTGCTGGCGTGCCAGGCCTGCTGCATGCTGGCCATCTTCCTCAGCATGCTCGTGTCCTACCACTTCCGACGGAGCAAGGCAAGCTGTCCCCGTGGCCCCCTGCTCCACGGTCACCCCAAACCCTGCAGGGTCAGGGGTCCCCCTGCCCTGGCCCCGTCCCCTCCGAGGCTGCACCCTCACGCTGGTATCCCTGCAGAGGATCCGGACGTCGGGAATCATCCTGCTGGAGACCATCCTCTTCGGGTCCCTCCTCCTGTACTTCCCTGTGAGTCCCCAGGGCTGGAAAGCTCCAGGATGGGGTTTCCAGGATGGAGCTGCCCCAAGCAGGGCACGGCTCCACCTAATTGTTAATTTTGCTGGCACAGTCCCTGGGGGCTGCCGTATAAACCTTCTCAGAAAACCAAATCCCTTTTCTCCCGCTGCCTGCGGGAATTAATCCCTGCCCAAATCCCCGACCCCTCCCGCAGAGAGCAGCGGGTGCTGCAGGGTCACGGGGGAGGGTGGCCCAGGGCTGGCCTGAGGAGCAGGTGGCTCCCGCGGCTGGGCCAGGCGGGATCCAGCCCGGATCCCTCTCTCCCCCCGCTCCAGGTGTTCATCCTGTACTTCAAGCCCAGCATCTTCCGCTGCATCGTCCTGCGCTGGGTGCGGATGCTCGGCTTCGCCATCGTCTACGGCACCATCACCCTCAAGCTCTACAGGTAGCTGGGACGGGGGCTGGGGGCTCGGGACCCCCACAGCGAGAAGGGTTTGGGTCTCAGGACCCCCACAGTGAGAAGGGTTCAAGTGCTAAGGACACCTATGGTAGGGAGGGCTTGGGGGCCTGGGGCTTTGGGAGCCCTGTGGTGGGGAGGGCGGGGGGATTGGGACCCCCACAATGGGGAGGGCTGGGGGCTCAGGGCCCCCAGAGTGGGGAGGGCTTGGGACCCCCACAATGGGATGGGTTGGGTCTCACTGGGATGGATTGGGGTCTTACTGGGATGGATTAGGGTCTTACTGGGATAGATTGGGGTCTCACTGGGACAGGCAGGGGTCCCAGTGGGATGGGCAGGGGTCTCACTGGGACGGGCGGGGGTCCCGGTGGGACGGGCGGGGGTCTCACCCTGCTGCCCCTCGGCAGGGTGCTGAAGGTGTTCCTGTCGCGCTCGGCGCAGCGCGCTCCCTACGTGTCGAGCGGGCGGGTGCTGCGGATGCTGGCGCCCATGCTGCTGCTGGTGCTGTGGTTCCTGGCGGCCTGGACCGTCGGCATGCTGGAGAACGCCCGCAAGAACATCCCGCTGGTCGTCCGCGCCCAGACCGGCCGCGGCCTCCGCTTCTCCATCTGCGGCCACGACTGCTGGGATTACATGATGGTCATCGGTGAGACCGGCCCCCGGCGCGGCCTGGGGGTCCCCACGGCCCCCGGAGCCCCCCCAGAAATGCGTGGCTTTCATTCTCTTATCCATTTAATCTTCCTGGAAGCTGCAAGGAGTCCCTACGGACCGCATCCCATAATTGTGGGGCTTTCGTTCCTTTGCCCGTTTAATCCACCTGGAAGCTGCAAGGACCCGGAGTTCCCACAGCCCTGGGACCCAATCCCATAATTTGGGGCTTTCATTCCCTTGTCCCTTTAATCCTCCCGGAGGTTTTGAGGAGGGCTGGGGTCCCCCAGCTGCCTCCCTCCCTCCCCCCTGAGCATCCCCTGGTGTTGAGTCCCAAACCTGGGGAAGGCCATGCTGGGGGACGCTCCAGCCCCGGCTCTGACCCGGCACATTGCGGGGTGAGGGTGGTGGGCAGCAGCCGAGCACCCCAAAGGCTGCCGGGGCTGGGTGTGGCCGCTCAGGGCGCGTCCTGCTCTGCCCCACAGCCGAGATGCTGTTCCTGCTGTGGGGCAGCTTCCTGTGCTACGCCACGCGCGCCGTGCCCTCGGCCTTCCACGAGCCCCGCTACATGGGCATCGCCCTGCACAACGAGCTCATGGTCTCTGCCGCCTTCCACGTGGTCAGGTAGGGCCGGGAACCCAGGTTCCCACCCCCGGGGATGCTCAGGAACCGTGCCGGGGTGGGGAGGATTTGGGCGCTCTGGATCTTCAGGGAAAAGGGGGTTCGGGTGCTCAGAACCCCCACGGCGGGAAGGGTTTGGGTGGCCAGGCAGGGGGCTGTGGGGTCTGGAGGTGGGGAGGGGCTGTGGTGGGAGCTGGCACTGCCCTCCTGGTCCCTTCCAGGTTCCTGATTGTCCCCTCGCTGCATCCGGACTGGACTCTGCTGCTCTTCTTCGCTCACACCCACGGCACCATCACCATGACCCTGGCCCTGCTCTTCATTCCCAAGGTATTGGGAAAGGAGCTGGGGAAGGGGCTGGAGCACCACAAGAGGCTCAGGGAGCCGGGGGGGCTCAGTCGGGAGACAAAGAAGCCCAGAGGGACCCTCTGGCTCTCCACAAGTCCCTGACAGGACCTGGGGAGGGTCGGGCTCTGCTCCCAGGGAATGGGGACAGGAGGAGAGGGAACGGCCTCAGGCTGGGCCAGGGGAGGTTTGGGTTGGATATCGGGGAAATTTCTCATGGAGAGGGTGATCAGGCGGTGGAACAAGTGGAGTCCCCACCCCTGGAAGTGCTCGAGGAGGTGTGGCTGTGGCCCTGGGGACATGGAGAAGCGGTGGCATTGTCAGCGCTGGGGGAACAGCTGGCCTCGCTGACCTCGGAGAGCTTTTCCAGGCTCCACAATTCCATTATTCCATCGCTAACACTCATCCCAGAGGCCTGGGGGGCTGGGACAGGACCCCCTGGGTGACTGCCCCGTGTCGCCGGCAGTTCCTGCACACGGGCTCGCCGCTGCGGGAGGAGATCACGGCCGAGGTGTACGAGGACGAGCTGGACATGCGGCGCTCGGGCTCCTGCATGAACAGCAGCATCGCGTCCGCCTGGAGCGAGCACAGTCTCGACCCCGATGACATTCGGGTGGGTGGCACACTCAGGACCTTCTTTTGACGCTAGCTGTGCAGAGTAAGAGGTGCCTTTCGCAATCTTTTCCTGATGCAAAGCAGAGGGAGGGGACGAGGGGGTGCAGGGTGACCCCACCCGGGTGGGCAAACCCGGGTGGGCAAACCTGGGCGGCGCGGGGGGCTCTGGGGACGCGGGGACGACGCGGGGCTCGGCGGGGCGGTCCCGGCCGCAGCCCCCGCTGTAGGCGCTCTCCTCTCTCCCTTTTCTCTGCCGCGTCCCCCCCCCGCCCGCGGCGCAGGAGGAGCTGAAGAAGCTGTACCGGCAGCTAGAGGTGCACAAGACGTGGCGGATGGCGACCAACAACCCGCACCTGGCCAAGAAGCGCAGCTCCCGCCGCAGCCTCGCCCGCTCCATCCTGCGCCGCAGCGGGGCCGAGCTGGCCGAGAGCGCGTCCCGCCGCAGCAGCGCCGGGGACCGGGCGGGGCCCGCGTCCCGCCGCAGCTCCTCGGCCAAGCGGCTGGGGGATGCCGCCGGGACCAGCCTGAGGATGCGGGACGAGAGCTCCCGGCGCCGCTCCTCAGCCCTGCGCCGGTCCCGCAGCTCCGAGGGGCCCCCGCGGGAGCCCCGCCGAGGGTCGCCCGCCCCCAGCCCGCCCGAGGAGCCTCCGCCGGCGGCGGGGACGGACGCGGAGCAATCCGACAGCGACTCGCTGGACGCCGCCCCGCTCCTGTGCAAATCGGCCAGCGCCCAAAACCTGGCGGGGCCCTGGCAGCGTCCCCCGGGCCGCGCGCCGCCCCTGCAGAAGTCGCACAGCGTTGTCGCCGGGGCGCGGGAAGCGGCGCTGCTGGCCGCCCGCAGGGCCGCCCGCGACCACTGGCACGGCGGCCGCCACCTCTCCGCGCCCGCCCCGGCGGTCCCCAGCGACGCCGCGGCACCCCCGGGCCCCGCCGAGAGGGGCTCGCAGGGGGACGCGGCCCCGGCGGGCGATGCCAAGGGGCACAAACATGTCACCTACGCGCCCATCAAGAGCGTCAGCGTTGACAGCGCCCACCCGGCCAGGAAGGTGCGGGTGACCGTGAAGAAAATCCCCCCTCCGCCCCCCGTCCGCTACCAGAGCCTGCCGCGCTCGGGGACGCTCGGGGGCGGCCCGGAGCCACCCCCGGACCCCCCGGCACGGGCGGGAGAGGCGCAGGGGACAGCAGGGGACGACCCGCAGCGCGCGTCCCCGCCGGCAGGGAAGGGCAGGCTGCTGCCCCCGAGCGCCACCTCGGCGCACGTCTGTCCCTGGGAGCTGGTCCAGGACGAGATCCTGGGCAGGAAACAAAAAGCGGCCGAGGCAGCAGAGTCGGGGACCCCCGGTGACACAGCGGCCACCACCCCCGGGCCCAAGGCGCCCCCCACGAAGAGTTTCCGGAGCCTGGGACTCGCCATCAAAGCCCTCAACCGCTCCAGGGGGAAGAGCATCCTGAAAGGGAAAAGCGAGGGCAGCCTCAGGAAGAGGGGCAGCAGCAGGAGGGAGAAGTTCGGCCTGGCAGAGGCCTCGGCCGTGTCCCTCGGGGCGGTCAGCCCGGACCCCGCTGCCCAAAGCCCCGAGGGGAGCGGGCAGAGCCTGGACCTGCCCGCCCTCCAGCACAACAACAACGCCGCCACCCCCGGGGAAGCCGCGGGCTGGGGGGACAGCGCGACGGGAGGACAACGGGACGGCCTGGCCGCGGGGACAGGCGATGGGGACAAAGCGGCAGAGGAGCCCAGCGCTGCCCGAGGGGACGCGGGTACCGCTCTGGAGCCACCCAGCGCGGGCCACCAAGGAGCCGAATGTCCCCCGGAGGTGGCACGGGTACAGCCTCAGGAACAGGACGAGGCTCCGGCGGTGGATCTGAGGGAGGACGTTCCTGGGGTCGCAGCGGAGGAAGGGACGCTTGAGGAGCTCGAGGGGAGCAGCAGGTCCCTCCAGCTCCGGGAGCAGCCGGGGGAGAAGCAGCCGCCTGCAAAGCGCCCCCCGAGCAGCGTTCGTCCGCCCGGCTGGCTCGGAACGCCGGCAGGACGGGGAGCCTTGCTGCGCCAGCAGGCGATCGCTCCCCGGGAGGACGGAGGCATCCCGGAGAGCCCGGACAAGGCGCTGGAAGAGCGAAGCAGCCAGCCCGAGCCCGAGCGGGGCCCTGCAAGGAGCCGGAGCGGGGCCGGGAGCGCGCAGGGTGAGCGGGATCCTCAGCGCTCTCCGGGCACGGAAAAACCACCAGAGCTGCCAAAAGCGGGCCCGGAGCAAGCGGAGGGCAGGAGGGCTGAGGTGTGCCCGTGGGAGAGCCGGGAACAGGGAAGGAGTGTCCGAGCAGAAATCTGCCCCTGGGACGCAGAGGGGGCTCCGCCGGAGCAGGGATCCCCCAAGTCTGGAGAAGGTGAGGAGCAGCCTGGGATGGGGCTCGCGGGGAAACCCCCAGCTCTGCCCAAACCCTCATCCCAGCGGGCTGGAACCACGGAGAGCCAAAAGGCCAACATCTGCCCCTGGGAGGTGGAGGGTGAGCCGCGCCCAAAACCAGAGATCTGCCCCTGGGAAGAGGCTGCAGCTCCGTCGGGGAAGGAGAGAGGGAGGCAGGACACGCGTGGCACTTCCAAAGGGGAAAGAGCACCGGAAAAAGGAAAGCAGCCCCCAGCCAAACCCCTGCCCAAATCTCCTTCAGGGAGATCCCAGAGCTCGGAGAAGGCAGAGATCTGTCCCTGGGAGTCTCAGGGCTCTAAATCCAGTGACAGAGCTGAAATCTGTCCCTGGGAGCTGGCTGAGCCTCAGCTGGAGAAGGGAACAGCCCCAGGAAAGGAGAGACTCCCCTCAAGAGGAGCCTCTAAAGCTCTGGAGAAGAGCAGCAAAGACCGAGAGTCCATCTGTCCTTGGGAGAGCCTGGACACGGAGCAGCCTCTGGTCAAACCTCAAACTGGGAGCCCAGCACTGCCCACAGCAGCTCCAGGGAAATCCCAGAGCTCGGAGAGCCTGAAGGCAGAGATCTGTCCCTGGGAGAGTCAGGGCTCTAAATCCAGTGACAAAGCTGAAATCTGTCCCTGGGAGCTGGCTGAGCCTCAGCTGGAGAAGGGAACAGCCCCAGGAAAGGAGAGATTTCCAAGAAAAGAGGAGACCAAGGCTCTGGAGAAGGGAAGAACAGAGAGGGAATCGATCTGTCCTTGGGAGAGCCTGGACACGGAGCAGCCCCCGGCCAAATCCCAAACTGGGAGCCCAGCACTGCCCAAAGCAGCTCCAGGGAAACCCCAGAGCTCAGAAAAGGCAGAGATCTGTCCCTGGGAGACTGAACCCAGCAGCAAAGCTGAGATCTGTCCCTGGGAGTCTCAGGACATTGAATCCAGTGGCAAAGCCGAGATCTGTCCCTGGGAGCTGGCTGAACCTCCCTCCCAGCAGCCAAAGGCAAAGCAGGTCCCTGCTGGGGGCCCCAAGGGGGACAAGCGCATCACACGCCAGGCAGCGCTGGCCAGCCCGGACAGATCCCTGGACAGCAGAGACAGAGCGTCCATCTGTCCTTGGGAGAGCCTGGACACGGAGCAGCCCCCGGCCAAACCCCGCACTGGGAGCTCAGCACTGCCCAAAGCAGCTCCAGGGAGATCCCAGAGCTCGGAGAAGGCAGAGATCTGTCCCTGGGAGACTGAACCCAGCAGCAAAGCCGAGATCTGTCCCTGGGAGTCTCAGGACTCTAAATCCAGTGACAAAGCTGAAATCTGTCCCTGGGAGCTGGCTGAGCCTCAGCTGGAGAAGGGAACAGCCCCAGGAAAGGAGAGACTCCCAGTAAAAGAAAGAAGCAAAGCTGTGGAGAAGGAGAGCAAAGACCGAGAGTCCATCTGTCCTTGGGAGAGCCTGGACACGGAGCAGCCCCCAGCCAAACCCCGCACTGGGAGCCCAACAGTGCCCAAAGCAGCTCCAGGGAAATCCCAGAGCTCGGAGAGCCTGAAGGCAGAGATCTGTCCCTGGGAGAGTCAGGGCTCTAAATCCAGTGACAAAGCTGAAATCTGTCCCTGGGAGCTGGCTGAGCCTCAGCTGCAGAAAGGAACAGGCCCTGGAAAGGAGAGACTCCCAGGAAAAGTAGAGACCAAGGCTCTGGAGAAGAGCAGCAAAGACCGAGAGTCCATCTGTCCTTGGGAGAGCCTGGACACGGAGCAGCCCCCGGCCCAACCCCACACTGGGAGCTCAGCATTGCCCAAAGCAGCTCCAGGGAAATCCCAGAGCTCGGAGAAGGCAGAGATCTGTCCCTGGGAGTCTCAGGACATTGAATCCAGCAGCAAAGCTGAAATCTGTCCCTGGGAGCTGGCTGAGCCTCAGCTGGAGAAGGGAACAGCCCCAGGAAAGCAGAAACTCCCACCAAGAGAAGCCTCCAAAGCTGTGGAGAAGGGGAGCAGAGACCGGGAGTCCATCTGTCCATGGGAGAGCCTGGACACGGAGCAGCTGTCCCTGAAATCTGCAGCGGGGAAGGAGCCATCCAAGAAATCCGACAGCACGGAGAGCAGGAAATCTGAAATCTGCCCCTGGGAAGCAGCAGAGCCCACGGGGCTGGAGGAGGAAATCTCCCAGCCAGGTGTGCAGCCACAGGGAGCCCAAAGAGGTTCCCCTGCAGGGATGGGACAGCCGGGAGCCAGCACCGTGTCTCCAACACTTCTGGAAAAATCCAGGGGCAGATCCCACGGGGAGGCTGAGCACAAGCCCCTGCGCCGGCTGCTGCCCAGCATCCAGCACCCGGGGCGGGGCAGCAGCTCCAGCCCCAGCACTGACCTGGCTGAGGTTTGTCCTTGGGAAGCAGGAGAGGCTCCAGCAGCACCTGCCAAGCCCAGTTTGGGCATGAGGAAAAGCTCCGAGGTGTGTCCATGGGAGGAGGAGAGCACGGAGCCTCCCCAGACCCGCCCCGGGCAGGGCAGAGCCCGGGATGGGCGTGGGGTGTGAGTGGATCCTGGCACCAGTGGCTCCATCCATCCCTCCATCCCTCCATCCCTCCATCCCTCCATCCATCCATCCATCCATCCCTCCATCCATCCATCCATCCATCCCTCCCTCCATCCCTCCATCCATCCATCCATCATCCGTCCCTCCCTGGAGCTGGAGGCTGCTCCCCCCCAGCTGGACGGGGGGTCTGGGGGTGTGAGGCTCAAGGTCCTGGTTGTGTAATTTTGTGTAAATACAGGAAATAAATGGAATTATCTACAGCGTGTGCGGGAGAGGCTCGCAGTGAGGTGGGCAAGAGCTGGGAGATCCCCCGGGAAGGGGCTGGAGGGGAAATCCAGCAGTGGAGGGGGTGAGTGGCAGAGGCTGGAGAGGGGCTGCCTGGGAGGAAAGGCCATTCTCCCAAAAAAGCCACATTCCAGCCAGAACCCCCTTTTCATTCTGAGACAGGGCTGGGGAACGCCAGGTTTGGAGGGAAGGGGCCTCAAATCCCACCCAGGGACACCTCCCACTGTCCCAGGCTGCTCCAACTGGCCGTGGACACTTCCAGGGACCCAGGGGCAGCCACAGCTTCCCTGGGAATTCCATCCCAGCCCCACAGCACCCCCCAGCCAGGAATTCCTTCCCAATATTCCACCTGTCCCTGCCATTCCCTGAGTCCTGTCCCTCCATCCCTCTCCACCTTTCCTGCAGCTCCTTCGGGGAATCCTCAATGAGGTCACCCCAAAAATCCCCTTTTCCATCCTGAACAACCCCAATCCTCTGCTCCCTCTGGGTTTGGGAATTCCATCCCCTCCTGCCCTGAGATGCCCAGAGGGACCTGAGCTCCCACTCAGCTCCTGAGCGAGGCACAGGCTCCACGGAAAAGATGTTTTCAGGAACAGAGGGATTGTGACACCCCTGTGACATCCCAAAGGACATGGCAGGGATTCCACTGCTGGCTCCTCTCCCAGCACGGCACAAAGAGGAGGTCCTGCCCTCCCAAAAGGAACACTGAGGAGCAAAAAGGAGCCACAGCTCCCCTTTTTACAGCTCTGCAAAATCCCTCTCAAGGAAGAAATAAGAATTGCCTGAACTCTCCCACGCTCTGGAAGTGGCTGAGTTAAAAAGCAGGGCAGGAAGGAGGAAAGGGTTTGCTCTGTGAGTGAGGAGAACTGGCTGGGCAGAGCAGGAACACAGAAGGAGCCTCACGGGGGGAAAATAAAAAGTGTTTTCCCAAGGCAGGCAAAGCAGGGACAGCTGCAAATGTCACCGTGTCCACAGGAGGGTGCCAGCCCCTCAGTGACAGCACCAGCCCTGCCACCAGCACCAACCCCGGCCCCTGCGAGGAACCAAAGCTGGAATGAAATCCCACTACCAGCTGTGTTGCAGCTCCTCTGGGAAACCCCACTGGCAGCACCCTCCCCACGGAACCCGGTCTCGAGGGCTCCTGGATTCTGCTCGAGGACAGGAGGCTGGGAATCAGAGAGAGACAGGGATGGCTGCCAACAGCCACTGGTGGAGATTTAATGGCTGAGCAGCAGCTCTGTGACACCTGCCACGGGGGTGACACACTCCAAGGGCTCTCCCATGGAATTCAGGACAGAGCGTGGCCTGTGGATGCTCCCGAGGCTCCTCATCCTCATGGAAACCCAGCGAGGATGAGGCTGCAGCACACGGAGTCTGGGACAGAGCCAGGCTCTTCCCAGAGCTCAGCCAGGTCCTGCTCCCAGCCCCTCTGGATCCTTGAAGGACGAATTTGGAGTGGCTGGAGCCCATTCCCAAAGGCACAGCCACATCCAACACATTCCCAGTCCTCCCTCCTGGCCAGTTTGCTGTCCCTGTCCACATTCCAGAACGTTCTACTTGACTGTTTCACGCTCCTCTGAGGGATCCGAGGCTGGGCCAGGAACCATCACGGTCTGCAAAAGCAAGGGACAGAAATCAGCAGGAAAAAGGGGAGCAGAGGGTTCTGGAAAGGGGAAAATGGGGGATCAGATGGAGGCAGGAGAAGGGAATGGGATGGGAAGCCTTGAATTGCACTGGGATTCTCCCCTCCTTCTTCTCCAAGGTCCATATTCAGTGACACAGGGAGGCACAGACACTTATGGAGGTTGGGCACAGGGGGAAATAATTCCCACGATTATCCCAGACCTGCCCTCAGCCATTCCAGGTCCTCAGTCTCCCATTCCAGCTCCCAGGTGCTCCAGGGAAGAATTCCATGGACATTCCAAACAGCTCTGCCCATGATGAACCCCCCACCTTCCCCTCCCGGGCAGCTCAGCTTTGTCCAGAATGATCCCCAGGGAGCTGCATTTTTCCCCCAGGGATTTGCATTCTCCAGCCTTTCCCCACCTTAATGATGGGATCCTTGGGTGGGGCCCACTCCGGGATGATCTTGCCGTGCATCCTCCAGGTTCCATAGGGGTTCACCAGGTACCTCTCAAACACAACATATTCCAGAACATCCTTGGGAATCTCCTCCCCGCCGTACATGAGCCGCCCAAAGCGGTCATAGATGGCCAAAATCTGTCCCAAGATTAAAAAAAAAACAGGATGGATGGGGTTTGGAGTGACCCGGGAGGTGTCCCTGCCCATGGGATGGGATTTAAGGGATTTCCAGCCCAAAAAAGGCTGGGATTTCTGTGCTGGGCTGGCAGCAGGTTGGACTTGGTGAGCGAAGATGGAGGGATGGATCTTCCTAGGTGGAAAGGCTGGGAAAATTGGGATTGGTCATCCTGGAGAGGGCTCCTGGATGATCCAACTGTGACCTCCCAGGAGAGGCTGGGAAAATGGGGATTGATCAGCCTGGAGAAGGCTCCTGGATGATCCAAGTGACCTCCCAGGAGAGGCCGGGAATTGTGCTCCTGGAGAGGGGATGATCCAACTGTGACCTCCCAGGAGAGGCTGGGAGAATGGGACTGTCCATCCTGGAGAGGGCTCCTGGCTGATCCAAGTGACCTCCCAGGAGAGGCTGGGAGAATGGGGACTGTCCATCCTGGAGAGGGCTCCTGGATGATCCAAGTGACCTCCCAGGAGAGGCTGGGAGAATGGGGACTGTCCATCCTGGAGAGGGCTCCTGGATGATCCAAGTGACCTCCCAGGAGAGGCTGGGAGAATGGGACTGTCCATCCTGGAGAGGGCTCTGGGCGAGCTGGGCCAGCGGGAGGTGTCCCTGCCCAGGGGCCGGGCTGGGCTGGCGGGGGCTGTGCCCGGGCTCACCTGGCGGCTGTGCATCCTCACGGTCACCTGCCCGTAGAGGTTGCCCCGGTTCAGCACGCCCTCGCAGCGCACGTGCACCACCCGGGGCGGCTCCAGGGACTCCACGAAGCTCCAGCGGATGGTTCTGTACCTGTTCCCACGCACCATGTCCTGCCAGCAGGAATTAATTACATTATTAATGATCTGTTCGCTCCTGCCAGCGAAAATCAGCTCCCACTCTGCTGGCTCTGGGGGTTTTTTTGTTTTTCTAAAGGTTGGGATTGAAGGCACTCCAGATGGAATTTAGGTTTAAATGTTTAGGTTTTATTTATGTTTAGGTTTAGATGTTTATTATTTTTATTTATAAGTTGTGAGTTTTACAGTATTTTACTAATAAGTCCCAAAACGGTCAGCTAACTTTCTATACAAGGTCTTTTAAAGTTAAATTATTTAACTAAGAAATGATATTTAAATTATTTTTATTTTTAACTTAATAACTAGTTACTTGAAGTCCACAACGTGGACTTTCCTGTCTAATTATAAAATACTACTTAAACTTATGAAAAAGAACAATTAATTACTGTTCTAAAACTTCTATTTTGCCTTATATACATTGTTATATTTTAAATTTTAAGCTTTTAACTTAGCAATATTACACACTTCTAATCAAACTACCCACTTGTAATCTCAGCATTGTTAATCGATTTTGGAAGGTTTTTTATGGTCCTAGGTCAAACACAGCGTTTGCTTGTGGGTCTGTGCTCTTCAGCACAGAAGTTTAGAATTTTCAGCATCTAGGGTTCTAACACCACTCAGTCTGGATGTTAATGGGAAGAGGGAGAAAACACCACAAACATTCCATTGGCTGGTGATGAATTTTGGGTTTTCCCTCCCAGATCTTTGCTGAATCCAGAAAAAAAAAAAAAAAAAAAAAAAAAAAAAAAAAAAAAAAAGCATTGTCAGGTTTAGAAAGCCTTAAAAAATAAAACATGGAAAAACTCCATTAAAGATGAGGCAGAGGATGAAATGTAGAGAGTTTGAAATGCCATGGAAGTGATCCAGGCACCAATCCCTGCTCGGGGAACACAGGGAGCGGCTGGAGCCGTGCCAGGGACCGTGCTGTGCAGGGCCAGGGGTGGCAGGGCTGATCCCGGGGGTCCCTGCCAGCCCAGAGACCCCAGAATTCCGGGCACTTACGGGGTAGCAGCGCTCGGTCACCAGGGAGTGAAGCTTCTGCTTGTTGAAGCTGCAGAGGGAACGCGCCGTCACCCCAGCGCAGGGAAGGAGGCTCCCCACAGTCCCTGCTTCCCCACAGATCCCCAGCTCCCCCCACGCAAACTCCTGCAATTCTCCCCACAAATTCCACTTTCGCCCCCACAAATTCCACCTTTTTCCCCCACAAAAATTCCACTTTTCCCCCCTCACAAATTCCATCTTTTCCCCCACACAAATTCCTGCATTTCCCCCCCACAAAAATTCCACCTTTTTCCCCCACAAAAATTCCACCTTTTTCCCCCACAAAAATTCCACTTTTGCCCCACACAAATTCCACTTTTGCCCCACACAAATTCCGGCTCCCCAAGGGTCAGGGAAGGGCCTTACTTTGCCAGGGAGTTGTGGGCCTCAATAAATATCTCCTGGGCTTTCTCAGGGAAGGTTTTGGTGCTGAAATCCGGGTCGTGATCCTTGATTTTCCGCAGGCTGGGAGAGAAAAAATTAAGGAAAGACCAAAATTGGAGCTGTCCTGGATGTTTGGATCCAACAGGATTCAATCCCAACCTTTAACAGCTGAGAACTGCAGATCTCCCACTAAGACAAAACTGTCAGGTGGTCACAAAACAGCCAAATCCAAAGATTCCTAAATAAATGGGAGTGCACAGCGTGGCTGCTCCCAGCAGGAGAGGTGGGAACTCCAGGGGAACAACACCAAAAATGGGAAAAGCAGGGAGCAAACAACTCCTTAATCCTAAAAATCATCCAGAGACCCCCCAGCCCCCTCACAGAGGGGGTTCGGTGAGGGTTGAGAGGACGCGGGGGGCTTTGGGGGGTCCTGGGTGGCCTGCAGGTGACCTGGGGAGACACAGGGGGGTCCTGGGGGGATTTGGGGGATGTTGGGGGTCCCAGGTGTCCTGGAGGTGACTGGAGGGAACACAAGGGGGGTCTGGGGAGGTTCTGGGGGGATCCTGGGGAGTTTTGAGGGGACTTGGGGGGTCCTGGGTGGCCTGGAGGGACGCGGGGGGGGGTCCTGGAGGGGATTTGGGGTGTCCTGGAGGTGACTGGAGGGAACACAAAGTGGGTCACAGGGGGGTCCTGGGTGGGTTTGGGGGAGTTTTGAGGGGATCTGGGGGGTCCTGGGTGGCCTGGAGCAGATCTGGGGGTCCTTGGTGTCCTGGAGGTGACTGGAGGGAACACAAGGGGGGTCCCGGGTGGGTTTGGGGGAGTTTTGAGGGTATTTGGGGGGTCCTGGATGGCCTGGAGCAGATTTGGGGGGTCCTGGGTGGCCTGGAGGTGACTGGAGGGAACACAAGGGGGGTCCTGGGTGGGTTTGGGGGAGTTTTGAGGGGATTTGGGGGGTCCCGGGTGGCCTGGAGCAGAGGTCACAGGGAGGTTTGTGGGAGTTTTGAGGGGATTTGGGGGGTCCTGGAGGTGACCTGGGTGGGGGACTGGGGAGGAATATCTCCCCCGGGCAGAGGCAGGACAGGCCAAGGCGCAGGTTAATGAAGCTCGTTAGCTACCCAGGGGTACGTACGCCAGCTGGGAGGCCGCCGTTTGCCTCAGCTTGTGCACCTGCTGCTTCACCCCGTCCCGGGACAGCGAGGTCAGGCGGGCGTCGCCCTCGGGAGGCACGTAGGGATCCATGATCTCAGCTGGGGAGGGAAAAGCAGCTCAGGAGCAGGCCCAGAGCCCGGGAATGAGCGGGGAAACGGGAGGATTCCTGAGGGGAGCTCCTGGGATGAGCTCGCCCACAGGTGCTGCTCTCTGCTCTTCCCTCACAGCCCGGGGCAGAGGGGGAAACGGCTTCAAAATGAAGTTCAGAGGGGATTTGGGGAAGGAATTCCCAGGGAAGCTGTGGTTTCTGGGATCCCCGGAAGTGTCCAAGATGAGGCTGGAGCAGCCTGGGACACTGGGAGGCATCCCTGGGTGGGATTTGAGGCCCCTTCCCTCCAAACTCGGGGTTCTGTGGGGCTCCCCAGCCCTGTCTCGGAATGAAAAGGGGTTTTGGGGTTGAATGTGGCTTTTTTGGGAGAATGGCCTTTCCTTTCCCTCCTCTCCAGCCACGGCAGGGGTGGCCCTGGGTGGGATTTGAGGTCCCTTCCCACCCAAACCATTCCGTGATGCCACTTCCCAGGCCCTTGTAGCATTGCTCCACTTTGACAGGTGGAGAAATGGACTTGGGAGGGGATTTGGGGAAGAAATTCCTGCCTGTGAGGTTGGTCAGCCCCCGGCACAGATGCCCAGAGCAGCTGGGGCTGCCCCTGGATCCCTGGCAGTGCCCAAGGCCAGGCTGAACAGGGCTGGGAGCAATGTGGGACAGAGGGAGGTGTCCCTGCCATGGCACTGGGGGGGCTCTCCCGACCCGAACCCGTCTGGGATTCCAGGATTCAAGAGAAAGGCACCAACAGCTTTGGAGAGCAGGCAGGGAAGGAACAGCGGGGAAGGAATTCAGCCCGGTTGTGTCTCGCATCAGCCGGGCCAGGCTGGCCGCGCCGCGCTGCCGTACCCGTGCACGCCAGGAAGAAGGTGCGCTCGATGCGCTCGTCCGGGAAGACGGGCGCCGCGGAGCGGAGCCGCCTCTCCCTCTCCTCAGGGCTCAGCTCCCGGGCCCACTCGGGCAGCCGCGGGCCCTTCCTCCTGCTCCTCACCGGCACAACCACGCAGGGCGGCAGCGCCCCGGGACGCAGCAGGGACTCGGCAGCCTGAGGGGAGGCGACAGCGGGGCCCGGAGTGAGCGCGGCGCCGCCGGGCCTTCACTTATTCCCCCTCACGCCTCGCACGCGCCGCGGCCCCCCGCGCCCTCCCTCACCCTCAGCGCCCACAGCGCTCATCCCGCGGCCCCGCGGCCGCTCCCCGGCGCCCCTCACGCCGCCCTCCCGGCCCCACCTGCCAGCAGAGCCGCCGGGCCCCGCGGCCCAGCCCCGCCGCCATGGCGGCCGCCATCTTTGCCCCGCCGCGGGGGACGGCGGGAGCGGCGCAGGCGGGGCCGGGAGCGCGCGGAGGGGCAGGGAGGGGTGGGCGGGGCCGCGCGGGGCGCGCGCGCGGGAAGGGGCGTGGCCGGCGGGAGCCCGCGCCGCGCTCGCGAGTGGAAAATTCCATCGGCTGCGGAGGCCGGGGGGCGGGGCCAGCGCGGGAGGCTCCGCCCACCCCCCGAGCGCGCGGAGGGGGGGAGACCCCCGAGCGTGGTGCAGTGCGGGGGGCGGGGGGGGGGGGGATGCCACGGACCCCACCCCCATCCCCCACACGGGTCACGTGCCACACGCGGGGACCCCCCCCTACCCTGCCCCAAGGGGGATGCTGCGGGTGTCGGAGCCCCCCCAGACCTGCAGAGGGGCCCCCCGGATCTGTAGTGACCCCCCCCGGACCTGCAGAGCCCCCCTGGACACGCACAGCCCCCCCCGGACCTCCAGATTTGTCCCCCCAGACCTGCCGGGCTCCTCCGGCCACGCAGAGCCCCCCTCAGATCTGCACAGTCCCCCCGCCCCGGGCACGCAGGACCCCCTCCCCGGATTTCCAGAGCCCCCCCGGACCCGCAGGACCCCCCCGGGTTCCTGCAGCCCCAGCAGCCCCGTGGGGTTTGTGCGATGCTTTTGGGGTTCCCCATCGCAGCAGCCCCTGGCGCTCGGGGGCAGGGGTCCCTCCGAATATCCCGGGGACACTCCAAGATGCGGCACCGCCGCCCTGAAGCACGAGCCGGCTCATCCCAAACCCTCTTCCCTCGGAGCCCCATCCCCGGCAGCCGCCGGGACGCCCTGGCGATGCTCATCACCCGCCCACGCCCGCAGGGCGAGGCCCGGCCCGCGGAGCCGCCGGCGAGCCCGGCCCGGGGGTGCGAAGCCCGGGGGGGCCCTCGGGGGCGGGGGGCTCGCCGGGAGGCTCCGGCCGCGCTCGCTGCGCCTGGCCCCGCTCCCAGTTTGCTTTGGGGACTGTTGATCTTGGCTCCGAGGACGCGTTGCTCCATCGGACGGCTGGTTAATGTGTAGTGACGGCTCCGCTGTGCCCGAGACCGTTGATCCCGGCCCGCGCTCTTATCTGAGCCGGGACGAGCCGTGCGGGGCCGTGCGGGACCGGGCCGGGGGGCGCGGGGGGAGCCGGACCCCCCAGGCCGGGGGGATCGCGTCTGCAGCCCGCCAGCACCTCCCAAAATCCGGCGTGATGCTCACTGGGGTGTGCGGGGGGGCGAAACCGGCGGAGAGCGCTTCCCGCAGCCCCCGGGGGGAAAAGCGGAGCCCTCGGGAGAAGCGGGATGGAGCCCCGGGGCTCCCGGAGCGGCGGGGGCCGAGTCACGGCCCCAGAGCCCCGCGGCCCCGGCGCTTTCCCACGGCTCCCGACTCGTGGGGCCGGATCTTCCCAGCCCGGCTGGCTCTCCCAGATGCCATCCCGGCCGGTTTCGCCTCCGTGGGCAGCGCTGGGGCGCTCTGGAACCCCTCTGGAGCCACGGCCTTGCCCGTGGGGGGCTCCTGGGGGGCTCGGCCTGGGAGCATCCCTGAGGAAATTTGGGGTGGGGGCGTGGAGATGGCGCTGGATGATGTCCCACTCCCGCCTGCGCTCTTCTCCTTGCAGAACCACCACGCGGGGATTTGTCCCGCGGGAGAGCGGGATCGGGGCTGGGATCGGGGCTCGACACCCGCCCCACGCTGTCCCCGCCAGCTCCAGGCAGGGGCCGGGCCGCGTTTGCCTCCATCCTTGTGCAACTCGCCCCAGGTGCCCGGCGGTGAGGCGGGAGGGGACGGGCCGAGCCGCACGCACACGCGGAGAGGGGAAAATCCAGGGAAAAACGCCTCCCAACCCCCCGGGAATGACCCGCGGAGCAAGAGGCCCCGAGCCTGGAGCGCCGCTGTCCCCGAGCTCCCGAATACCAGAGATTCCAGCCCTAAGCCGCGGCCCGGACCTGCGAGGCAGGATTAGCCGGTGCCCTCCGGCTGCTCCCGCTCCCGGCAGCAACGGCGACAACTCCTGCGAAAGAGAGAGGAAAAGAAAAGAAAAGAAAAAAGAAAAGAAAAGAAAAGAAAAGAAAAGAAAAGAAAAGAAAAGAAAAGAAAAGAAAAGAAAAGAAAAGAAAAGAAAAGAAAAGAAAAGATACTCTCTTGGGAATTTCTTTTTTTTTTCCCTTTCTTTCCCTTTTAAAAAATTTTTCCCCTTGTTTTTCCTAATTAGAAAGGAGCACTGACAGCGGTTGGTGGCTGCAGAGGCTCTGGGCTAATTACAGCTCCTGGCTTCCACCCCGTCCGTTTGTCCCCGGGCCCTCCGCAGTCTGGCAGGGCAGGAGAACCCGGTTTGGTCGGGACACGGCGGCGGAGGCGGCTTGCCTTGCCCCCGGCTTTCTCCGTGGAGCTCTTTTTCTCTCTTCCTTTTTTTTTTTTTTTTTTTTTTTTTTCCCTGGGTTCCTGCTGACGGCAGCATCTGTCACCTCCCAGCATCTCCCGTGCGGGGCAGCGCCCGGGGAAAGCGCCCGGAGCCCTTTGCCCGGAGCCCTTTGCCGGGCACAAGCCCCGCGACCCCCCTGGCGGGCCGGGAGGGCACCCGGTGACCCCGCGGCCATCCGGGATGGGAATTAAAGCTCAGAGGAGACAATCCCCTCCGCTTCCCTCCCGCGGAGCCGAGCAGCTCTGCTCCAGGAATAGTTTTATCCTGCCCCTGACCTTCCCGCGGCTCTGCCAGGGACGGGGACAGTCACCCGCGGCCACGCGCGCTGCCAGCACCGAGGCGAGGCGGGAGGGGACGGGATCTTTGCCCTGGCAAAGTCCCCCGGCACGGCCGGGCACAGCTGGGCTCCTCCTGCCGTCCCGCCGCGGTGGCCTCGGGGTGTCCCCAGCGTGGCACGGCCGGGCCGAGTCCGACCCCGTCCATCCCGGCCGCAAACCCCGCACGGAGCGTCCCGGCCAAACCGTGGGGTCCAGCCCTTCCCTCGCCGCGGGGCAGGCGGGACTTTCCGCCCAGAACCCCGCCAGGATTCCGCAGAATCCTAAACCATGCCCTGGACCGGCTCCCAGCGCCGATGTCCCCCCCGTGTCCCCGTGTCCCGCGGGGCTGCGCTCCCCGCTGCGAGCTGGCAGCACGGGGCAGGGCGGCAGCTGCCTGAACCCCCCGCGCGGCTCCAGCTGTTTCCAGCTGTTCCCTTGTCTCCCTCTCGCTCCCCGGGGCTCTGCAGCACAATGCGGCCCCGCGGCAGCCCCGGATGAACCCGGGCTCGGCAGCGCTGGCTTTCTGTCACCATGTGCTGAGAGCTGTCTGTACTTTCTCCCTGCCCCAGTTCGTGCCGCCGGCTCCTCCAGCTCTCAGTGAATCCCCGCTCCCCGCCTGAAATCCCTGCTCCCTCCCTCGAACCCCTTCTCTCTACCTTCAATCCCATTCTCCTCCTCAAATCCCACCAACCTCTCCTGAATTCCTGCTCCTTCCCTCAAAACCCTGCTCCCCCTGCCTGGAATCTCTACTCCCCTCCCCAAATCCCCTTTCCCTCTTCAAACCCCTTTCTCTTCCCAAATCCCCTCGCTCCCTCCCCGGCTCAGCACGAAGTTATGCTTTTTAAACAGCGAAGTATCACTTTGAACAAAAATAAATGGCTTTGGGAAGGAACAGTGAGAAATAACCCATGAAATGCAGGGAGGGGAAGCGGGGTGTCCCAACATGGGGGCACCATCCCAGCCCTGCCCCTCCGAGCGCGCCGGGAGCCCAGGAGCCGTCACCGCCTGGGCTGGGGGTACTGGGGGCCCCAGCAACGGGGTGCCCGTGCCAGTGTCACCCCAAAACCAGGAGCCCCTGGGTGCACTGTGCCAACCGCCACCCGGGCCAGGCGACCCGAGAGCCCCCGGTTAATGGGGCGCCAGCATCCGTCCAAACCGGGAGCGCCGGGAGCCTCGGTTAATGGGGGGCACTGTGCCAGGCCCACTGGGACCGGACACACCGGGATCCCCTTTACAGAGCACGCTGGGATCCCCGTTACCGGGATCCCCGTTACCGCGGGTTCACCGGGATCCCCATTACTGGGGCTCCCCGTTACCGGGGCTCCCCAGGCTCCCCGTTACCGGGCTCCCCGTTACCAGGGCTCACTGGAATCCCCATTACCGGGATCCCTGTTACAGGGGGTTCACCGGGATCCCTATTACCGGGCTCCCCATTAGCGGGATCCCCATTACCGGGGCCCACCGGGATCCCCGTTACCGGGGGCTCCCCGTTACCGGGCTCCCCTTTACAGGGGGCTCCCCGGGCTCCCCGTTACCGGGCTCCCCGTTACCCGGCTCCCCGTTACGGGGCTCCCCCTTACCAGGGGCTCACCGGGCTCCCCGTTACCGGGCTCCCCGTTACCGGGGGCTCACCGGGATCCCCGTTACCGGGCTCCCCGTTACCGGGGCTCACCCGGCTCCCCGTTACCGGGCTCCCCGTTACCGGGGCTCCCCGGGCTCCCCGTTACCGGGCTCCCCGTTACCGGGGGCTCACCGGGATCCCCGTTACCGGGCTCCCCGTTACCGGGGCTCCCCGGGCTCCCCATTACCGGGCTCCCCGTTACCGGGGCTGCCCCGTGCAGCAGCACGGGGAAGGGGCGTGGCCAGGCGCGCCGGGGAAGGGGCGTGCCCCAGCGAAGGGGGCGTATCCTCGCGGGGCGTGGCTTTGCGCAGGCGCACTCCCGGCCAGCGCTTACGCAACTCCTCCCGTCGCCTTTCCCCCCCCCCCCGCCTCTCCCCCCCCCCCTCCCACCCCGCCCCCCGCGCGCGCTACGTGCGCGGCCGCGTGGCGCCGCCGCGCGCACGCGCACGCGCCGTCCGCGTGCCTGCCTCCCTCTCTCCCTCCCCCCCCTCCCGCTCCGCTCTCCCCCACCGGGGCCGCCTCGAGCCGGGAGCGCGCGCGCGCCCCCGCCCCTCCCTCCTCCTCCTCCTCCTCATCTTCCTCATCCTCCTCCTCCTCCTCCGCTCCCGCCGCCGCTCCCTCTCGGTGCGTCCGTGCGGAGCCGCCTCGTCGCCCTTCCCGCGCCCCCCCCGCCGCCCCCCCCCCGCCGCCGCCGCCGCCCCGCCGGGGGGGGCGCAGCCCCGCACCCCCCGCGCTCCCGCCATGCCGGAGAAGCGGCCGTTCGAGCGGCTGCCCGCCGACGTGTCCCCCCTCAACTATGGGCTCTGCCTCAAGCCGGACCTCATCGACTTCACCTTCGAGGGCAAGCTGGAGGCCGCCGTGCAGGTGGGGCCCCCCCCCTTCTTCCTCCTCATCCTCCCCTTCCTCATCCTCCTCCTCCCGCCCCGCCCCTGAGGGGTCCCGCCAGCCCGCGCCCCCCGAGGGGACCCCTCGCTGCCCCCAGGGCACCCCTCGGTCCCCTCCTCGCCCCCCGGGGGTGCCTCTCCCCCGCCCTCAGGGACCCCGCTCCCCCCTCGGGCCCCGAGCCCCCTCCCCGGCCCGCCCTGAGGGACCCCCGAGCCCCCCGCTCCCCGCGGGGCCCGGCCGGGCAGGTGCAGGGAGGCCCCTCGGGGCTCCCCCCGCGTTTCCATTCCCGAGGGACGGACAGACCCCTTCCAACCCCCCCCGAAAGCCCTCCGGGACCCCCTAAAGCCGGCCCGGCTCGGGGGCAGCCCCGCCCCGCCCCGCTGCGGCCCCGCGGTCCCCCCGGGCGGCTCCTCCCGGGGCCGGGCAGGGATGCGGGGGAGCCCCGCGGTGTGCCCGCCCGGGATCCCCGGGGCCCCCTGCCGCGCTCCGGGCGGGGGATGGCTGGGGCTTGGCTGGGAAAGCCGAGTGAGCCGTGAAAGGAGAAGTCCCCCCGGTGCGGTGCGGCTCTCGGGGACGGTAGGCCTCGGTGCCGTGGAGAGCGGCTGCGGATGAGAGCCGGGGAAAGGCTTGCGGACCCGAAACGCCGCGTTTGTCTGCCAGGCCAGAGAAATCCTCCTCGCCGTGCTCGTGCTTCAGAGCCGGAACCAGTTCTGTGAAATCCTCCGAGTCTCTCCCAGTCATTCTCATTGGCTGCTCTGCCAAGATTTCCCGAATTTGCTTTCACGTCTTTTTTTTTTTTTTTCTCTTTCTTTTCTTTTTTTTTTTTTTTTTCCTTTGCGATTTGTGAGAGGTACAGAATTATAATGGCATAACTGTATTTTTTTCCCCCTGAAATTTAGATGGTCGCACAGAGAGCTTAAAAAATATTTGAGGGAGGTTTTAAGTGTTGAGATGTGAGCAGATCTAAGCCTTGCTGTGCTGTGGTGAAACCTGGTTTGAAATAGGTAATAAACACAGGGAGGCAATAAAAGCTGCAGGATGTGAAGCACAGGTAGAGAGGAAGGCGAGTTCTTCCCTGGGGAAGGCCCAAGGCCGGGGATGATGGGGAATCTTGTGACTTTGGGGACCTGCAGGAACCCAAGCAGGCATGAGTAACTTTGTGTCATGTGACAGAAATATTGAAAACCTAAATCTCCTCGTGGGTTTGATCCTGGCTCAGGGGTTTGGTTCCAGCCTTGGAGCTGCTGCTGCCTTTGGGGTGTTTCACTTTGAAAAGGGCCGGTTTGAGAAATTCCCATTTTCTTCCGCTCTAATCCCAGCCACCTATTCCTGTCCTCACCCCCGGCCCTGTTCCAGCTGTGGGGCTGTAAATGGGATCACTGAAATCATCCAGGTTAAAAATAACACTCGGGGGGAGGGGAGCAGTGGCTTTTTAAGCCGCTGCTGAGGAGAGGAGCGGGAGCAGCAGCCCTGGGAACTGCGCTGGGATGCGGGAATTGCCCGGGGGGAATTGCCCGGGGGTTCCTCCTGGCGGGGCTGGTTGGATTGCAGGGGGTTCCTCCTGGCGGGGCTGGTTGGATTGCAGGTTTCATTCCTCCTGGCCAGGCTGGTTGGATTGCCCGGGGTTCCTCCTGGCGGGGCTGGTTGGATTGCAGGTTTCATTCCTCCTGGCCAGGCTGGTTGGATTGCCCGGGGTTCCTCCTGGCCAGGCTGGTTGGATTGCAGGTTTCATTCCTCCTGGTGGGGCTGGTTGGATTGCCCGGGGTTCCTCCTGGCCAGGCTGGTTGGATTGCAGGTTTCATTCCTCCTGGCCAGGCTGGTTGGATTGCCCGGGGTTCCTCCTGGCCAGGCTGGTTGGATTGCAGGGGGTTCCTCCTGGTGGGGCTGGTTGGATTGCAGGTTTCATTCCTCCTGGCGGGGCTGGTTGGATTGCAGGTTTCATTCCTCCTGGCGGGGCTGGTTGGATTGCCCGGGGTTCCTCCTGGCGGGGCTGGTTGGATTGCAGGTTTCACTCCTGGGGAGCGGTTTGAGTGTCCTGCTGTGTCCAGGTGCGTTCCTGGAGCAGAGGAGGCCGGCTGGAGGTGTGGAATCCTGCGCTTCCCCAGCACCGAGGGCATGTGCTGAGGGAAAGGCAGAGCCCCCGCAGGTTCCAGGCTGCAAAGAACCCTCCTCACACCCTGAGAGCTGCTCGGGTGTTCCCACGGAGAGAGGAGGGGGAAAACACCAACAAACCCCAGAGGGCGAAGGTTTTTGAAACAGATCTAAAGAATGTATCTTTATTTTGGGTAACTTTTAACACCCTGAACCCAGGAGGAGGCGCCTCCCAGCTGCCGGGGAGGGAGGGAAGCGGATCGGGGCTGAGCTCACCTGCCCCAGCAGGGCTGGGACCCTGCTGAGCTTTCCTGGGGCTGCCAGGTGCCCACAGCACAGGGAGATCCCAAAGTGACAGAACTGCTCTGCACCTTGGTGGGGAGAGGAGCAGCCCGCTCATCCACAGGATGCTTTCTGCACAGGGCTTGTTGAACACGAATTAATAATACCAGCGTGTTTCTGTTGTGCTGGTCTGGAACATGAGGCCTTTGGGTGCTTTTGGGGTCAAATCGCTTCAGTTAAGGACCTTTCCCACCTGAGCCTGAGCTCAGCAGAGATGTTCTGTTTCCAGCACCACCTGAGAGCTTTGTAAACTCATCGAGGCGAAAGTGGGTTTATGTTAAAACACGACATTTTTTCTTTTTGGGTGGGGATAATGCGCGTGCTGCCTCCTCCTGAAGATCCAGTTGTTCCTTTAATCCCAGCCAGCAACAATCGCCAGCTCCTCTGCTCCATCCCGGCTGGATAATGGCAATAATCCACACCAGTGATGCTTTCTGGGCTACTGGTGACTTCTGAGGCTCTGACACCAAGAATAAAAACCCCCAAAAACCAGGAAAAAGTTTCCAGGGCCTCCAGAGTGCTCTGTTTGCTTTGCTGTTTGGCATCTTTAAGAGCAGCGTGGAATTAGTGCAGGCTGTGGTGTTTAGTCAAGGTATTACAAGTAAACACTTGATCGTTCTTACTCGCTGCAGTAATAGGATTTGCAGCCCTCTGTGGAGAATTTGGGGCTTTCAAACCCTAAAAAAAAAAGTCCCAGCCTTGGCTTTGGGGCAGGACACTTGTGTTGGCTTTAGGACCTATAAATAACCTGAAACACTTGGTGCCACAATAATAAATGTTGCCACTTGCATGGCAACTCCAGATAATCTTCGGGGGATAAAAGCTCTGGTGATGCAAAAGATAAGAGGTGGCAGCAGATTTCAAAGCCTGGGAAGAGGAGCAGGGACCTGCCTGGGGCTCGTTCCCTTGCTCAGCTCCGGGAATTGTCCCCCCGGGTAAAGGAAGGATCCTGAAATCTGGGCAAGTTGAGTTTCACAGCCCTTTTTTGGAGCTGTGCTTCCGAAGGCTCTGCTAACCCAGCTATTACAATGTTGACCGGTTATTCCAGATTTTTAAATAATAAAATTTGTGGCCACATGAATACTTTTGAAGTCCGTGCAGTTGTGTAACAATTACATAAACTGACAGTACATAATTCCCATTTATCACAGCTGAAAACCCCAAAAAATCCTTAAATGAACTGTTTCCCAAGGAAGCCTGCTCCGGCTGGGACAGAGTGTGGCTGTGGGAGAGGCAGAGCTGGAACAGAGGCTCCTGCTCACACTCCTGTGATTGTTCCGCCGCTTGTGTCATCTCCCAGCATTTCAGCGTGATTTGTTGAGGGCGTGGGGATGCCTCTCCACGAGCACAATTGAGATTGTGGGGTGGAAATGGTTCATTTTCATGATTCCTGCAGCTTTAATTACGCCAGCCCTGCCTCTCAGGGCCCGGTTATCAGCACAGGCGCTTGCATTACTCAGTGTCTGGGTCAAACTTTAGTTTTTTCTTTTTTTTCTCACTTTTTTGGCTCTTGGGAGGGCTGGAACAAAGAAGGGATGTGTGGCCCGGGTGTTGCCCAGCAGCAGAAACAAAGCTGCCTGCAGCTTGCAGGCTTTGAAAGGCAACTTGTGATGCTGCAGAGGATCACCTGTGAGGGCAGGGCTGCCTCCCAGCTTCCTGCTGCTTCCCTGCCCATGAATTCCCTTCCTTGGAGCTGATTCACTCCCCTGCCTGGGAACTCCGCCGGGGTGTTCCTTGATTGCAGAACAACTTATCTGGGAGGAATTTACAACCTGGCTTCTCTCAGATCCCCGCTGCAGCAGCGCATTTGATGCACCTCTGGCAGGTGTAGCAATGTTTAACTGCTTGTGTGCTGCTGCCGGGCTCGTTGTGCAATGCCTGCTGGCCTGGGGGGCGTGTGGGGCTGGTTAAAGATTAATGCTGCCATGCTGTGCAGCCCCGGGGAAGCACAGCTCCTGGGCAGTGGAGAACTGCTCCGGGATAAATCCTCTGCTGTCCAGCCTTGGAACTTGCACTCCCAGCACCCGAGGTGAAACCTGGAGTGGAGGCAGCACCTCAGGGCTCTCCTCCTGCCAGCAGCTCAAATCCTGGGGGTTTTTTACCCTTCTGCCCCAGCAGGGCTCCTGGAGCCCATCACCCCAGCCTGGCTGGGTTTGCAGCCATGCGGGAGGGATTTCCTCACGCTGGGAGCCCCACGCCCCTGCAGCTGGGTGTGCTTCGGCACCAGTTAGTCCCGGCCTTGTTCATTTGACTCCTTGGCCACCGGAATTTGCTGGAGATGCGGGTTAATAAATCTCTTTATTGCTCTCCTCGTTGAAGGTTTGAATTCTTACCAAAGACACGCCCTGGAGCACAAATCCAGAGTAAATTTAGGTGCCTATTTTTAGAGAGAAAGTTGCTAAAAGCACACGCAGTTGTTGTAGTGCTGCTTTTAGAAGAGAGCTCTGGAGCCCTGTGACAAGACTGGAATTATCTGGAATTAATTTTGGCTGCAGGAATCCCTTTGGATGCACCTCAGCTTGTGTTTCAGGTAGGCTGCAGTTCAAATCCCTGTTCCTGATATCCTAAAAAATAGAAAAAATGTTTTCCATCAAACCCTTTCCTGCTTTGACCTCCGAAAGCTTTGCAGCACCTTTAGGTCTTGTTTGGTAGAGCTAAAAACATTTTAAACATTTTTAACTCTTCCATCAAGTGTTAAACTTTTCAGGGG
Organism: Motacilla alba alba; assembly: GCF_015832195.1. Classification (NCBI taxonomy): domain Eukaryota; kingdom Metazoa; phylum Chordata; class Aves; order Passeriformes; family Motacillidae; genus Motacilla; species Motacilla alba. The sequence goes on along the minus strand of NC_052042.1, from coordinate 4,936,657 downwards.
GATTTCAGCTGTTTTTTCCTGCTGGATGAATTTTCCCTTCCCTGAGTGTGACCTCAGAATAGTGTTTGAACCGTGGTTGATTGAGTATCCAGCTGAATTCATCGACAGCCTGGAGTTCACAGTCCTGGCCATTCCTTCCTGCAGAGACTCCTCTTGGCCCACCTGATTCTGAGCTGTGCAGAGCTGCTCCTCTCTCAATCCATCAATTCATTCATTTTCCTTGCTGAAAAGTGGATCCCTGATATATCTCTTCTATTCCAGAGCAAGGTGAAGCAGGGTTTCTGTTTCTGCTTCCACCTCACGCAGAAATTTGCTTTTTCTGGCCTTTAACACATAGAAATCACAGCATTGACAGAACGTCTTCCTTCCAGAACGCGGCATTTTGGAGAGAGGAAAATTCATTTTTAGAATGAATTCATTTTGGAGCTGTTCTGGTCGTAAGTGCCCCGTGCTGGGGCAGGTTCTGCTCCTGGTTTGTTTTCGTTCTCACAGCTGTGGCTGCGCCTCAGTGGAGCAGGGAGGAGGCTCCTGCTGGAGCCTGGCTGCCAGCAGGAAAAATTCATTTTCCCCTCGGAATTAAATTCTCAGGAGTCTCAGAAGGTGCTGAGCTCTACAGGCAGAATTTCTGCTTGTGAGGTGAATTTCACCCTTTTTTTGGAGATCTACAAGCTGCCTGTACAGTGAATTTCACCTTTTTCAGGAGAAATCTCCAGCCAGAATTTCAGAACTGCTGCCTGTACAGTGAATTTCATCTTTTTTTCGAGGGGACATCTCCAGGCAGAATTCTTGCCTGCTCGGTGAATTTCACCCTTTTTGTGGCATAGTTAGAAAAATGAACTTTTTTACCCTCCTGGCTCATTTTAGGTGTTTTCTTCTCTGCTGCCCTCTCATAAAATTGGCTTGATATTGGTAGGAAGGGAGGGAAAGATGTCTAGAAACAGATAATTGCCTGTTTAAGGAGCCTCTGGATTTTCTCTGCCTAAACCTGAATTTCTCATTTTGCAGGCTCAGTGCTTCACTGACAGTTGTGTCCTGGAAAAAGTTGTTTTTTAAAGATCAAGCCCATTGTTAAACTCACATTGTCTGCGCTTTGGACAGCTCCGAATCCACAGAGATTTGGATTTATAGATGGATTAAAAGTCTCCAGACACTTATAAAAAACTTCCCTCATCCTGATTTTGCTGCGTTTTAGAAAAACCTTGAAAAACCTCCCAAGCTCCAGTACTGGGGTAGGAACTGTCGAGTTTGGCTTTGGGGGAGCTTTGTAAATTTTTGGGTTTCACGCACTCAGGATTTTTTTCCAAAGTGGATTTCGGGCTGTAAATCTTTCCTGGGAAAATCAGATCTCCCCCGTGTCACCTCAGCTGTCGCACTTGCTCTCGGTGCTTTGCAGAAACATTGTTTTCGCAGTCAGGTTGGGTTTATTAACTGAAATTAATTGGATTTTAATTCCATCAGAGGTGGGAGCAGCCGTGCTGCCCCGTCGGTGTGAGAGCTCTGCAGGGAGCGGGCACCAGCGCTGCTCTGGAAGTGTAAACACAGAGCAGTGCTGCTCATGGTGTTAGTGAATCAGTTCTGTAACGGGATGAGCCCGGGTCAGAGAGGTCGGGGGCAGCTCCTGGCCGGGCCGGGCCGGGCTGGGCTGGGTGGGGTTGCCCAGGTCAGGTGTGGGTACCTGGAATGAAGGCTCCAGGTGTTCATGGGGCATTTTGAGGTTACTGATGAGGGAAAACAGAAAAGGGATGGAGTTTCTTAGGCTGTAGTGAGCTGGTTCTGGGCTGGGAAGCAGTTTCTTCGTGCCTGTGTTCAATCTGGTTGGTTGTTGCAGGAAGTTTTACTCCTTTATTTCAGAAACTGCTGTGCCTGCTGCTAGAAATCCTGTCCTGGGCGAGCAGGACTCCCAGCCTGATCCAGCCTGATCATTCCAGCCACCAATTTCTGAATAATCCCTGGTTTAACTCCCAAATATTTTAGCCCTTTGTAATTAATTTTTATTTAATTTGAATTCCTCTGTATTGAGGCTCTCACATTCACACAGAGAACTGGCACAGCCCCGCGGTTTATTCCTGGGCTGGGAGCTGGCACTTGGTAAATAAAGCAGAGAGCGTGGAGCCAAGAGCTGGCAGAGGGGAGCTCCCAGGAAGGGGGAAGCAGAGTCTCCTGGCAGATGTTTTGGAGCTGAGCAGTCCTGACAGCCTGGAGCACGCACAGGGATGTGCTGGTGATTTCTCCAGGAGAGATTTTCTCTCTGGTCTCCCTCGGGCCATCCCCAAAGGAGGCTGATGGGCTCAGGGTCTGTTTTTGTTGGGTTTGGACTCCCAGCCCGCACAAGGGCCCCGTTGTGAAGTTTTCAGCCCTGGTTTTTACCCGGCATTAAATAATTCCCATGGAGAGGAGCGGCTGAGCGCAGCCCGCGCTCTGCAGCGCCTCCTCCTCCTCCAGCATCCCGAGCGCCAGCTCTCCCTCAAACAGCTGGAGCTGCTTGTTGCAGGCATGAGAGGTGAGGATCCCCACTTCTTCCTGGTGCTGATGGAGTTTCTCTTGCAGGTGAAAAATGCAACCAACCAAATCGTGATGAACTGCGCCGACATCGACATCATCACCGCGTCCTACGCCCCGGAAGGAGACGAAGGTGGGAGCCCTGCTCGCCCTGCTCGCTTTCGTTTCTGCCCCGCAGCTGCTGCCAGCAGCTCTGATAACAAAATGATCTCAGCCTGGTTTGATAAGCTCAGCCCCGCCCCTGGCAGCACGGGATTCCTGGTCTTGCTTCCATGCTGGCTCCCGTGGCTGCCAGGGGGGTTATGGTGAGGGAATTCCTTCAGTTGTGTTATGGGAAAGGAATTCCTTCATTTGTGATATGGGAAAGGAATTCCTTCATTTGTGTTATGGGAAGGGAATTCCTTCATTTGTGTTATGGGAAGGGAATTCCTTCATTTGTGTCATAGGAATGGAGTTCCTTCATTTGTGTTATGGCAAAAAATTCCTTCATTTGTGTCATAGGAATGGAGTTCCTTCAGTTGTGTTATAGGAATGGAATTCCTTCATTTGTGTTATGGGAAAGAAGTCCCTTCATTTTTGTTATGGTAAAAAACTGTTACCATTTTTTACCTTTGTTATGGTGAAAAATCCCTTCCGTGTCCTCCCCCTCTCTGGAGCTCCTGGCACAGAGGAAGTGTCCCTGCCTGGCAGGGTGGCACTGCAGGGGTTTGAGGTCCCTCCACCCCAAGGGCTCTGCGATCCAGGATCCAGCAGAGCACCCCCAGCTTTGCCTTTGGACGGGTTTGGTTCCTTGTGGGCTCTGAGGGACGCTTTGGGTGTGAGGGAGCTGCTGTGGGAGGGCGTGTGTGGAAGAGCAGAGGAGCCTGGAATGACCGAGGGTGGAAAAACGTCCCCAGGTGCTCGGGGCTGTCCCCTGGCACCTCGGGGCTGTCCCTGCCTCCTGTGGTGGTTGCTAAGCGCTTACTAATTAAGAGTTAGTTCTCTTATTAAGAGCAATAACTTAGGAAGAGTCATATCTCCTCCTGAGTAACGAGGAGATGACGAGTGGTGGTGAGAGCAGAGGGACAGGAATTCCAGAATGTGGCATGGGAAACATGGAAATGAAGGGGAAAAGCAGCCAGGAATTCCAGAATGTGGCATGGGAAACATGGAAATGAAAGGGAAAAGCAGCCAGGAATTCCTGGGTTTGTCATGGAGAAAATGGAAATAAAGGGGAAAAGCAGCCAGGAGTGAAATCTCAAACCAGTCAAATCAGAAAAAACCATAGAAAGCAGAGAGGAGCTGCTGTGGCTTGAGGTACTAAAGCAGAGCTTAGTGGGGATTTAAACCCGATACAGTGAGAGTGAGTTCTGGGGCTGAAATCCCCCCTGATTTTATGGATAACTGTATAGACACACAGGGTTTTGGGGATTTCCGTGGATGGGGCACTCTGGACTCACAGGAATATTGGCAGCACTCTGGCCCTCACCAGCTGCTGCATCATAAACACCTTATTTTCTTTTTCTCCACGACAAAAAATAATTTTTTAAAAATCCTTTTTTTTCCCCTCCAACTGCACAGAGCCAGCAGCAGCTTTTTCTTTCTAAATGTGCAAGTGATTAACTGGCACCCTTGCAGTGCCAGCTCTCCCCAGGAGCTCAGCCAGCCCGTGCTGCTCTCTGCTGGGCTGGGAGCTCTCCCTTCCCTCCACAGCCAGGACTGTCCAGCGCTTTCCGTGCCTCTGCTGCTCTGGATTGAATTATTGCCATTGAATAAGGAGCTGAAACAAAAAAAAAAGCAAATATCCCCCTCCCAAAAAAACCCTAACAAACAAAAAAAACCCAACCAAACAAAAAAAACCCAACCCCGAACAAAACAAACAAACAAAAAACAACCAAAAAAACCCCAAAACAAAACAAAACAAAAAAAAGAAAGTGTAAAACCCTGAAGGTTTCGGGGTTTCCTCTTCCAGCCTGGTGGTGTCCACCTCTGGGTTTTTTTGGGACAACTTAAAACTTCCAAAGCAGCAGAAATTCCACAGATTCAACCCCAAGCAGAGAACTCCAGCTGAGAGAGGAGGAGGAGGAGGAGGGGGAGCTCGCTGTCCATTGCCAGCCTTTGGCAGAAGCTGCTGTGTGTCCCGAGTTCCAGGAGGCTGCAGGATCACACCGCTGCCTTTCCAAGCTGGAAGAAAACCAAACAAGTTTTTATCTTGTAGCTTTGCCGTGGCGGTGTTTGAAAATCCCTGAAATGCCCCCGGCGTGCAGGTTCCGGGCTGCTCAGGGACCCTCTGAGCTCAGCTGCAGCAGCACGGCTGGAGCCATTCCTGTTGAATTGTTCACTGGTAAATCAGTCAGGGCCCAGCAGCTGCCCAGCCCCTCTCTGGCCAGGGTGGCCCTCATTGCTCTGATGGACTCTGGAAATAATCCGGATCAAAATCAGCACCATCTCCTCTCTGCTGGAGCCAGTCCCCATCCCTCAGGATTGTTCTCCTTCCAGTCTTCCTCTCCTGCCTCGTTTTCCCCTCTCCTGCCTCGTTTTCTGCCTCGGCATCCCCAATTTTAAGAAGAAAACTCAAGCTTTTTCTTTTGGCTGCCCGTTGTTTGCTGGCACCTGGATGTCCTTGGGTGGATTCTTCTTCAGTGCTCAACTCTGCTGGTTTTTAAAATCGTTGAACTCCTCAGCACGGATCAGGGGAGCCTACAATTGAGCCTAAAGTTGATCCTGTGGAGGTTTTTTTTGTGATTTACTCCTGCCTTGTGTTTTTTGCTGCGTTGTTGGAGCCTTTCAGTGTTCTGCACCCGGCCCGGCGGGAGCTCAGATCAAACCCTGAGCAGAGCTCTGTGAGACCTGTACTTAAACCTCACTCACTCTGCAGCTGGTGCGTCGGGCAGAGGCTGGAATTAACCCGGGCTTGAGGCTGAGCTCACGCTGCTCCAGAGTAAACAGCGCTGGGAGTTTCACTCCATCAGCAGCCCGCGCTCCCTCCCCTTTGCCAGCATCCTGCAGGGTGCCGGGGCTGAAACCCAACCCCTGGAGCGACACCTGAGCAGGAAAACGAGCCCTTTTGTACTCAAATTGTCATAGGCCTGGGTTGAGTGGCAGGGTTTTGTTTTGGGATGGAAAGTGCCTCGCTGTGTCCGGGCTTGCCGACTTTGGCCACTGAAGATGCTTTTGGAGCAGATTTGAAGCTCTTGGATGATGATTTCTTGCAGCAGTGGCTGAGCATGGAGGCAGCAGACCCTGCAGAGTGAGGCTCTGTGGGGTTGTTCTGATGGTTTTTGGCTGAAGGAGAGCAGATCCACATCCCCTTGGAGGATGTGATGAGTGAGGAAGGGAGGAGCAGCGCCAGGTGCTCCAGGACAGTTTCATCCCTGTGCGGATCCCCAGCCTGGCCTCATAGTTTGGATTTTTGCATCCACAAATCTTACTCCTAGGTGCCTCCTCCCTTTATTTTCCTTTTCCTGTGCTGTGTAAATACCAAACTGCCTCATTTTTGGGTGCCTCTGGGATCCTCTGCCTGAGCAGGGCGGGAACCCCAAAGTCGGGCCCTGCTTCTGAAGGCATTTCTGAAATAAAATCAACATTTATTTTGTGGTTAAATCCAAGCAAACCCCCCCACACCTCCCATTGCTGTGGAGATTAAAGGGATTTTCAAAGTGAGAGCCACAAATGAGGTAAATAAATCCTAAGCATCCTGTTTGGGATAATTAATAGGAATCCTGCTGCACTGATGGGAGCGGTTAACAGCAAGGGGGAAGTCTGGGGCTGTATTTCACCATTCCTGGGACACAAATCCCATTTCTCCTGCAGGGTTTTCAGCACAGTTTCTCTCCTGAGAGCTTTCCCTGCCTTGGAATTCCCACTATGACATTCCTGGGACACAAACCCCAATTTCCCTGCAGATTTGGGGTTTTTCAGGCCAGCTTTCACTCCTGGAATTCCCACCCGAGGCTGTTCCTGTAGTTCCTCCCACGGAATCACTCAGCATTGATTCTGAACGTGCAGACTTTTGAGCCCAAGCCCCTTTCCAGGAGGGTTCTGACCCCGGTGCTGTTTTTCCCTTGCCAGAGGTTCACGCCACAGGGTTCAACTACCAAAACGAGGATGAAAAGGTCACTCTGTCCTTCCCCAGCACCCTGCAGAAAGGTAAGAGCCCTCCGTGCTGGGGTCTGCCCCGCACGGAATCGCTGCCCTGGGATTGCCCTGGGCCCCGGGATGTGTCCCCCTGCTCTGGAGCTGCAGTTTGGGGATTGGTGCTGGAATCACCTCCAGGCCTGAGCAGGGAGCTGCAGTTTGGGGATTGGTGCTGGAATCACCTCCAGGCCTGAGCAGGGAGCTGCAGTTTGGGGATTGGTGCTGGATTCGCCTCCAGGCCTGAGCAGGGAGCTGCAGTTTGGGGATTGGTGCTGGAATCGCCTCCAGGCCTGAGCAGGGAGCTGCAGTTTGGGGATTGGTGCTGGAATCGCCTCCAGGCCTGAGCAGGGAGCTGCAGTTTGGGGATTGGTGCTGGAATCGCCTCCAGGCCTGAGCAGGGAGCTGCAGTTTGGGGATTGGTGCTGGATTCGCCTCCAGGCCTGAGCAGCAGCTCCTGCCCCTCCTCTGGGCTCGGGAGACCTTGGGGTTGCACGGGGAGCTCTTCCCCGCCCAGCCTGGGCTCTGTCTGAAGGTGCTCCAGCTCTGAGGAACCCCCTCACAACCCAGCTCCTCACTTTGGATAAAGCTTTATTCATCTGGGAATGGACTCTTTAAATATTTCATCGGGATAAACAGCAGTTAGAGGCTGTCAGGTGATGATGATGATGATGATGAAGCTGGAGTGTTTGATCCTGTGGGATCTTAGTCAGCTCAGTTCCCTTTTTGCCCAGAATTCCTCCTGAGCCTGATTTCAGCTCTGAGCAGGGCTGCAGCTCCCTCCTGGCTTGGAGCATTCCGTGTTTAATTCCCCCCAGCTCCTCGGATCCCGGGGTTCAGATCCCGGAGCTCCTCGGATCCCGAGGTTCAGATCCCGGGGTTCTGCTCCCGGAGCTCCTCGGATCCCGGGGTTCAGATCCCGGGGTTCTGCTCCCAGAGCTTCTCGGATCCCGGGGTTCTGCTCCCGGAGCTCCTCGGATCCCGGGGTTCAGATCGCAGGGTTCTGCTCCCAGAGCTCCTCGGATCCCGGGGTTCTGCTCCCGGAGCTCCTCGGGTCCCGAGGTTCAGATCCTGGGGTTCTGCTCCCGGAGCTGCTCGGATCCCGGGGTTCTGTTCCCGGAGCTGCTCGGATCCCGGGGTTCTGCTCCCGGAGCTGCTCGGATCCCGGGGTTCAGATCCCGGGGTTCTGCTCCCGGAGCTGCTCGGATCCCGGGGTTCTGCTCCCGGCTTTCTCGGTGGGGTTCTCGGGTCCCTGCTGTGTTTCCCCAGCCCCCGGGGTTGCTGTGCCGGGAGCAGCCCGGGCCAGGCGGCTCGGTGTCACCGTGTCACCGTGTCACCGGGCTCTGTGCTCGCGCCGCAGGGACAGGGACGCTGAAGATTGACTTTGTGGGGGAGCTGAACGACAAGATGAAAGGCTTTTACCGGAGTAAGTACAGCACGGCCAGCGGGGACACGCGCTACGCCGCCGTCACCCAGTTCGAGGTGAGCCTCTGCTGCCGCGCTCATTCTCGTGGATCTGTATTTGTTATTTGAATCTTTTTAATTGTTAATTTTCATTAATTTTATTTTAAATTTTTATTTCATTTTTTACGTTCATTTTTAGTTGAATTTTATTTTTATTTTTATTTATTTTTAAATTTTAATTATAGTTTATTTTAATTTTAATTTTAATTTAATTTTTATTTTAAATTTGTGTTTTATTTTAAATTAGTTTAAATTAATTTATATTTTCCTTTTTCTTTTAATTTTCTTTTAATTTTCTTTTAATTTTAATTTTAATTTTTATTTATTTTTTATTTAAATTTTTGTTTTATTTTAAATTAGTTTAAATTAATTTATATTTTCATTTAATTTTTATTTTTATTTCATTTTCATTTTCATTTCTAACCAGGATTTATGCAACAGGCAAAGACACATTTCTCACCTTCATCCATTGCCTCTGGATGAATATCAAAATTCACATTATTTTTGACTCCTTGTCCCTCCTCGCATGAGCTCAGGGCTGGGCTGGTGCTCCCCGGGGCTCCCCCAGCACCAGCAGAGCGTTTTTGGGGTTCTTTTGGACAAATCTGGGGGGGTTTGTGCACCCCCGGGTGCCCTCAGTGCTTCCCCCCTGCCGTGCCTCTGCTGAACTGGGACGGGTTTTTATTTAAAATCAGGAGTGAGAGAAAAGAGAAAGCTGCTGCAGAGGTCAGGAGTGCAGACCCAGGCACGATTGTCCCTGTTTTGCTGGGAATAAATGGAATTTCTGTGGTTTCTCTGTTCCATTCTCCTCCTGCAGGCCACTGACGCTCGCAGAGCTTTCCCTTGCTGGGATGAGCCTGCAATTAAAGCAACGTTTGATATTTCTCTGGTGGTTCCCAAGGACAGAGTAGCTTTGTCAAATATGGTAAGTTTTAAAATATTGTAATTAAATATGCTGTTAATAATTAAAGTTTTGCCTTGATGACAGCTGGGAACAAAATCTGCAATAAACGGGGAGAGAAACACGAAATTTGATGTCAGGACAAACCTGGTGGTTTTAAAAAAATAAAATTAAAATTAATTTTATGTGCTGCTTGACGAAGAGAGACTGGGAAAAAATCCTTTGTGAGTTTTCCTCTCTGGGTTTTGTCCCGAGCTGGGATAAAATGTGGAAGCAGAATAAACACAAATGAACAAAATGAGCATTTTTCATTTGCTGCCTGCACGTGGTTTGAGGTGACCAAGCCTCTCTCTGCTAATTAGACCCGACCTTCCTTGTCCTAAAGCAAAGAGCTGCTCGAATCCAAGTGTCCCACAGCTTCTGGAGTTTCTTGCATTGTAAAAAACAGTATTTGGGTAAAAAACTCATGTTTTGGAGCCCCAAAGCTGCGCTGGCCTGGGTTTGGGGTTGCGAGACTTTCTCAGTTCTTCAGACTGAGCCTCAAACTTCCCCTGGAGTGCTGAGATTTGAAGCGAAAGCTCACACGTGTGAGGCAGCATAAAGAAACCCCAGTTAGAAATTCCATTTTGGGCTTTTCCCTCTCATTTTCACGCCTCTCATTCTGGAGCTCCGTGTCTTAAAAAACCCAACCCTCGGGTAAAAAAAAATTCACCTTTTGGAGCCCCGAAGCCCAATGGCGCGCGTGCCAAACCGCGGGTTCCCTCCCCAAACCCTGTCTGCCCAGAACGTGGTGGAGCGGCGGCCGTACCCCGACGACGAGAGCCTGGTGGAGGTGAAGTTCGCGCGCTCGCCGGTGATGTCCACGTACCTGGTGGCCTTCGTGGTGGGCGAGTACGACTTCGTGGAGGCGCGGTCGCAGGACGGCGTCCTGGTGCGCGTCTACACGCCCGTGGGCAAGGCCGAGCAGGGCAAGTTCGCCCTGGAGGTAAATCTGGGGGGCTTTGGGAGCCAGTCAGACTCTGAGTTTTGGGGTGTTTCTCTGGATTTTGGGGTTTTTTTGGTGGTTTTTTGGGGTTCTTGGTGGGTTATAGACATCTGCAGAGTCCTGGTGCGCGTCTACACGCCCGTGGGCAAGGCCGAGCAGGGCAAGTTCGCCCTGGAGGTAAATCTGAGACAGGTTTGGGGGGCTTGGGAGCCAGTCAGTCTCTGAGTTTTGGGATTTTTTGGGGTTTTTTGGGGTTCTTGGTGGGTTATAGACATCTGCAGAGTCCTGGTGCGCGTCTACACGCCCGTGGGCAAGGCCGAGCAGGGCAAGTTCGCCCTGGAGGTAAATCTGGGGGGCTTTGGGAGCCAGTCAGACTCTGAGTTTTGGGGTGTTTCTCTGGTTTTTGGGGGTTTTTTGGTGGTTTTTTGGGGTTTTTTGGGGTTCTTGGTGGGTTATAGACATCTGCAGAGTCCTGGTGTGCATCTACACGCCCGTGGGCAAGGCCGAGCAGGGCAAGTTCGCCCTGGAGGTAAATCTGAGACAGGTTTGGGGGGCTTGGGAGCCAGTCAGTCTCTGAGTTTTGGGGTTTTTTGGGGTTCTTGGTGGGTTATAGACATCTGCAGAGTCCTGGTGCGCGTCTACACACCCGTGGGCAAGGCTGAGCAGGGCAAGTTTGCCCTGGAGGTAAACCTGGGGGAATTTGGGATCCAGTCAGTCTCTGAGTTTTGGGGTGTTTCTGGGGTTTTTGGGGGTTTTGATTTTTTTTGTGGGTTTTTTGTGGTTTTTTGTGGGTTTTTGGTGGGTTATAGACGTACAGAGACTCCTGGTGCGCGTCTATGTGCCCATGGGCAAGGCTGAGCAGGGCAAGCTCGCCCTGGAGGTAAATCTGAGACAGGTTTGGGGTCTGGGCACTCACATAAATCTGAGTTTTGGGGGCTTTTTGTGTTTTTTTGGGGTTTTTGGTGGGGTGTAGATGCACACGGTGTCCTGGTGCGCATCTGTGTGCCCATGGGCAAGGCTGAGCAGGGCAATGGTTTTTTTGGATGGATTTTGTTGTTGTATTCCTGTTTTTTTTGTTTTTTTGATGGATTTTGTTGTTTTATTCCTGTTTTTTTGGGTTTTTTTTCCAAGCAGGGCCAGTTCACCCTGGAGGTAAATCTGAGTCAGGCTTGGGGGGGTTGGGGTGTGGTCATTCACTGAAATCTGGGAGTCTGGGGTTTTTTCCTAGTTTCAGTCATAAATTCTAAGTTTCATTTGTAATTTCCTAATTTCAACCTCAGTTTCTTAGTTCCAATCCCAATTCCTCAGTTTCAGTCCCACTTTCCCCCGTGTTGCCCCGTTCCAGGTTAACAGAACGTTTCTCCTCTCCTTTCTTACAGGTTGCTGCTAAAACTCTGCCTTTTTATAAGGACTACTTCAATGTTCCTTACCCTCTTCCTAAAATTGATCTCATAGCTATTGCAGACTTTGCTGCTGGTAAAGTAACTCACTTCATTGCTGAAATTGTATTTTATTAGCATTCTTTTAATATAAAAACTCTCAGGAAGAGGTGTGGATCAATATCAATAAACCTTTGTATTTATTTTATAAAGGTGCCATGGAGAACTGGGGCCTTGTTACTTATAGGTATGGTGTTAAAATCCTGTCTTTCCCCCTCTCTGTTCATTAATTCTTGGAGTTAATTGGATTCGTTTGAGCAGCTCTAATTGCTGGGTGTCATCCCAAATCAGACAGAGCCAATCTTTCCATTTGTAGTTTGGTTTGGATCATTTTGGTGCTGTTGTTGCAGCTCAGGAAGGCAAAAATCAGCCACTGGCTGAGGGTTTTAAATTGGAAAAACCTTCTTGGCCCCTTTTTTCCCCCTTAAAATCTCCTGACACAGCTGGGAGAGTTTCTGTTACCTCGTAGGTAAATTTGGCAGCCACAGAGTGAAGGTGTGGAGGTGGGAAAATCAAAAGTATTAACTCGCCTTCCTTTGCAGTTTGATTTTTTTCCTTCTTCTGATCAAGCTTTTGCACTTTGGCTTGATATTAATTTGTTTTCTGTGCTGGTGGTCAGGAGGATTTCCCCGAATTTTGAACAACTTGTAAACTTTGGACTTTAAATCCTGAAATAATTTGGGATTTCTTCTGCTCAGCTTTGAATTTGGCCTTATAAAAACCAAAACAAACTCGAGCCCAGGTTTTATTTTTTTCCCCTGTCCATTGCAATTCTGATGAAATCTGGTATTTTATTCCTTGTGGGGAAAAAAATATAAATCTATTTCTCCAGGATGAGGAGAATTTTTGGGCTGGAGCTGTGAATTTTTGCCCCTTTGTGCTGAGTTTGCTCTGCCCCATTCGGGGCGCTGCAGCACCGTCCCTGGGGAGGATTTCCCTGGAATTGCAGCATTCCAGAGGCCCCTGAGCGGGGCTGGGAGGTGCCACAGAGCACAAATTGCTGTTGGCACCTCTTGGGAGAGGCAGAATTCCTGTGGGAACGCTGAGGGGGGCAGGATCTGCCCCACCCTGGAGCACAGAGGGAGCTGAGCTTCCAAAAATTACCCAGGGGAGCATTTTGATAAATAAAATCAAAATTTTCCTCCTTCTCCTTGGGTTTATTTTTTTCCTTCCACTTCTTGCATGCCATGAAATAATTCCTGCTCCAAAGCACTCCAGCAGCTGTGGAACTCACCCACCCCGAGAATTCCATGGCTACACTGAGAGAGATTTTGGGTTGGTTTTTGGGGGTTTTTTCCTCTCTTAGGTAATGTCACCTCCTTTGGGTTGTGGTTTTTTCTCGCCCTGGGGCTGTCCCCACCCTGCTGAGTTCTGGTTTTCTCTCCACCACAGGGAGACTGCTTTGCTCATCGACCCCAAGAATTCCTGCTCCTCGTCCCGCCAGTGGGTGGCTCTGGTGGTGGGACACGAACTGGCTCACCAGTGGTTTGGGAACCTCGTCACCATGGTACCTCAGCCCTCCAAAATCCCAGCTTTCATTTCAGTCTGCCTCCTGTCCTGCCCAAAATCTGGGCCTGCGTGCCCCTAAGCAGCAGCACATTGTGCTAACATGATTAATTTCATATTTCAATGGTGCTATATGGTAGCTGACCCTTCAAAATGTCATTTTTGATTTAAATCAGCTTCCTATCCTGCCCAAAATGTGTGTTGGGATGCTGCTAAACAGCAACCTGCTGTGATAACATAATTCATTTAATATTTAAATGGTAGTTTGTGGTACCTAAACCCTCCAAAATCCCATTTTTGATTTAAAGCTGCTTCCTATCCTGCCCAAAATGTGTGTTTGGGTGCCCCTAAACAGCAGCACGCTGTCAAAATAACCACTCTAGCATTCCCTGTGGGTTTTGTCCTCCATCCCTGTGTTTTGTGTCCTGCAGGAGTGGTGGACCCACCTGTGGCTGAACGAGGGCTTTGCCTCGTGGATCGAGTACCTGTGCGTGGATCACTGCTTCCCCGAGTACGACATCTGGACCCAGTTCGTGTCTGCTGACTACACACGGGCCCAGGAGCTCGATGCCTTAGACAACAGCCACCCCATCGAGGTCAGTCCTGCTTCTCCAGCCTTTTTTTTCCCCTTTTCCCTGGAATCACAAAGGGAATTCTGTCGTTCTGTGGTGGCCGCCGAGCGAAGCGGAATCCGGAGCTGCGGCCGCGCTCGGTGGGTTCTGCTCTCCCTGTGCCCCAAAAGGCTCCCGTGGAACTCCTGGGAATTCTAAATCCTAGAGATCCAGTGCCAGGGGATTGCAGTGCCAGGGGATTCCAGTTCCTAGGGATTCTAGGGTTCTAAGAAATCTTTGGTGATACAGATTTTGGGAAATGACCTTGTCCAGCAGCTCACTTTAGTGATTGAGTGTGCCCTGAGTGTGCCTTGTCCACTATCCCTGGATTAAACAATTTTAACAATCTTAATCTTAATTTAACAAAAGCTTTGCTGCTTTTGGGAAGCCAAAGATTGAAGGAAGATCCCCACATTTATCTGATCCAGCACCAAAACATAACTGAAACCATGTTTAACTTCCAAACCAGCCCTGACCCAGCCATATCTGGGGGATTTTCCTTGTCTGGGGGCAGAGATTCCCCTCAAACAATCCAGCAGTGGGAGAGGAGAGAAAGAATCCCTCAGATTTTCACATCTAAAACTGATTTTCCCTCACATTTTCATCGCTAAAACTGACATTTTCACCTCTAAAAATTGATTTTCCCTCAGATTTTTTACCTCTAAAACTGACATTTTCCCTCAGATTTCACCTCCAAAAATGATTTTACTTCAGATTTTCAACTCTAAAACGCTGCCACAAGCAAAATGCAATTTTTTGACAGCCCAAATCCTTCTCACTGGGGATGTGGTGCTTCCCACAGGTCAGCGTGGGCCATCCCTCCGAGGTGGATGAAATATTTGATGCCATTTCCTACAGCAAGGGAGCCTCTGTGATCCGGATGCTGCACGACTACATTGGGGATGAGGTAAAGGGATGAGAAATGGAGATTTTCAGGGCGTTTTTAACAGCTAAAATTACTGGGGTTTATAAAAAAAAAGAATTTGTTCTGTGTTTTGAAAATTTCTCCACTTCAAGCTCTGTTTGAAGTAATCTGGAAGAAATAATAATGGGAAATACAGAAGGAATTAGTGATTTTGAAGATTCCTTGCCTGATTCCTGGGGTAAATGCAGAGTAGGAGGAGGATGGGAAATCCCTGTGACATCTCCACTTGTGTGTTCCCAGGATTTCCGGAAAGGAATGAACCTGTACCTGACCAAGTTCCAGCAGAGGAATGCTGCCACAGGTAACTGGGTCACTGGGATGGGCACAAAAGTTATTTTTGGACTCAAAACTGCTGGTTTTGCACCTGAAATAATTGAAATTCCAGGAAATTCCTGGCTTGTTCCCCGTTTCATGCCCTGCACAGGCAGGATTCAGCCTGCCTGGGGATTTTCTGCCCCTGGAGTGTGTGGCTGAGGTGATCTCCAGTATTTGTAAGATATTTTTCAGTTACCACTGAAAAACACGTCACAAATATTCTTTGGTTTGCCAAGAGAGCCTTCTGCAGTATTGATCCTGTGATTAAACAGGTCAAAGTCAGATATTTTTGCTTTTAAACCTTCTATTTTTGTGGATCAGGCACAAATGTGCAAGTGGGGACATCAAAGCTCAATCAGCCAAATCCAGTCTGTGGCGTTTGCTCAGCGATTTTTGACAAAATGCATAAAAAACCTACAGGGAAACGTTGTTCTCTTTTAATATTTAATGTTAATTTTTGTATCACCACGTGTATTGATTGGGGTTTTTAGCAGTAAAGAAGCTGCTATTCCCTTCTCTCCTTCCTGAGGAGGTTTAAACAATTCCCTTTTTTTTTTTTTGCCTGTCACCTGTTAAAGTTCAACAAAACTCAAAAGTGGAAAAGGTGAAGTAAGAACCCCACTTTCCTGTGCTGTCCCTAATAAAACCTGATTCAAATCCTTTTCTCCTGCAGAGGATCTCTGGGAAAGCCTGGAAAAAGCCAGTGGCAAACCCATTGCTGCTGTGATGAACACGTGGACCAAACAAATGGGATTTCCACTCATTTACGTCGAGGCTGAACAGGTGAAAATGGAATTGTGCCTAGATTTTGGGTCAAATGGAACAATATTCTCTGATTTTGAGTATTCCCTTGGATCAGGGATGGTAACAATGGAATTGTGGCTTAATTTTGGATTAAATGGAACAATATTCCCTGATTTGGAGCATTCCCTTGGATCAGGGGTTATAAAAATGGAATTGTGCCTAAATTTTGGGTCAAATGGAACAATATTCTCTGGTTTTGAGCATTCCCTTGGATCAGGGGTAATAAAAGTGGAATTGTGCCTAGATTTTGGGTCAAATGGATCAATATTCTCTGGTTTTGAGCATTCTCTTAGATCAGGGGCTATAAAAATGGAGTTGTGCCTAGATTTTGGGTCAAATGGAACAATATTCTCTGATTTTGAGCATTCCCTTGGATCAGGGGCTATACAAATGGAGTTGTGCCTAGATTTTGGGTCAAATGGGTCAATATTCCCTGGTTTTGAGCATTCCCTTGGATCAGGGGCTATAAAAGTGGAGTTGTGCCTAGATTTTGGGTCAAATGGGTCAATATTCCCTGGTTTTGAGCGCTCCCTGGGCTCCGGGCAGGCTCCGTGTGGGCACAGCTCTGCTCCTGACGGGCGGGAGGTGCCAGATCCCTGCGGATTCATCCCAAAACTCCCTGGATCCCTGGAGTTTGCTGACTTTGGGGAATGTTAGTGGGGGAGGGAATAATTCCACTCCTGTTGTGCTTATTCCACGAGTTGTGGGACGAGGGAGGATCAGGGCCGGGAGCTGCAGCCAGGCCGTGGCCGCTCCAGCAGGGATTTGTCTTTTTCTGAGGGGAAAAACCCAAATCATTCCATGAAACAGGGTAGGAATTGAAATTAAACGTGCTAATCATCCCCTTTTCTCATTTTCTTGCCTTTTTTTCTTTCTTAAATTTTTTTTTCCCCTCAGCAAGAAGATGACAGAGTGTTGAAATTGGTCCAGAAGAAATTCTGTGCCAGTGGACCATATACTGGTAAGAGGAGCAGGAATGGGTGGGCACAAAACCACAAAACATCCCAATTTTGAAGGGATATTGTTGGTTTTCTGTTGTTTTTCATCCGAAAGCAGCAATTTTGGGAGCTGAAGCAGCCCCAGGCCTGTGCTCTGCCTGGATCCAGGTGGGAAAATCTGAGGAAATCCAAGTTTGGGCCTTTCCCGCCTGTGGTTTCCATATCCTGGCATGGAGAGCAGCATTCCTCATCTCAAAATTCTTCCAGAAATATCAATTTTAGGGCCTGGGCCCTCTGAGGGGCTGGGGAGCAGCTGGTTTGTGGTGGTGCTGAAATAAATGAAATAAAACCACTTCAGGTGGGCACAACCACTGATTCCACTCACCTTCCGTGCCTATCTAAATGAAATGTTTGGCTTGAAAGTTGATTCAAAGATTTTAGGGCTTTTTTGCTCTATAACTGTCATTTTCCTTCAGATTTTTAACTCTGAAACTCATGTTTTCCCTCAGATTTTCTACCTCTAAGATGGACATTTCCCCTCAGATTTTCACCTCTAAAACCGACATTTTACTTCTGATTAAAACTGACGTTTTCCCTCCGATTTTTACCTCTAAAAACCGACGTTTCGGATTTGGGCTTTTTTTTTTCCCGATTCCATTTTCGCTGCTGGAGCTGGGCTGCTCTGAGCTGTTTCCCAGCGATTCAGCCGCTTTCCCCTGGTTTTCCCTCTGCCCAGGGGAGGATTTCCCCATGTGGATGGTGCCCATCAGCATCTGCACGAGCGAGGACCCCAGCTGTGCCAAACTGCAGGTTTTGATGGACAAGCCCGAGCTCACCGTGGTCTTGAAGGACACCAAGCCGGAGCACTGGGTCAAGGTGAGGCCTCAACTTCCCTTTCCCTCCTCCCTCTTTTACTTCCCTTTCCCCTTGGAATTCTGGTTTTCCTCTGCAAAACCTTCTTTTCTGCCCCGTGCTGCTGTGGAGTTTTGGTTCCCGTTCCTCCCCTTTCTTTCCTGTCAACTGGAGTTTTTTGGGAATTCAAGCCTGGAAAAAAAAGTGAAATTAAAAGCAGGATTGGAGTTGAGATGTGGTGGTTTTTTAGTCATTGTGATCATTATTATTGTTACTATGGTTATTGCATTATTGTCTCATTACCATTGCAATTATTATAATTATTTACAATCATGATATACTTTATAATTATAAATTATACTTATTACAATCATTATATACTTTATGCCATGTATTACATATAGTCTCTTACTATAATATATTTATATTTAAATTCTTAACTGTATATATATTGTAGGTCTGTACATTTTATTATTTTAATGGATATAATGATATACAATATATTTCTATTTTTCAATTATATTTTGTATATGTATATAATATATATTAATACATAATTAATTATTGTTATTCCATATATAGTTTTCCTTCATATGCTTTTCATATATAAAACACATATATAGAGATGTATATTTTAGATAAATATGAAGATTTATTTGAGATAAATATGCATAGATATAAAGGCCTATTTTAAATATGTAACAATATAAAGATATATATTTTTGATGAATATAAATAGATACAAAGATATTTTAGATAAATGCCTATAAATATAAAGTTTAGATAGATGAGTATAAATACAAATACGTATTTTAGGTACATATTAATAGTTACAAAGACATATTTTAGATACATATATGCAACTATATATTAATATAAATCACATTTTCTGTAACGACATATAACAATAAATGGCATTAATGTAAATATACCTCCATAAACCAAACTGTTCAAATGCACACGACCCCGGAGCATATCCCAGAGCAGCACGAGCTGTGGGATGGCTGCTGAGGCCCTGCTGTGTTTGTGCTGCAGCTGAACCTGGGCACCGTGGGCTTCTACCGCACGCAGTACAGCCCGGCCATGCTGGAGAGCCTGATCCCGGCCATCAGGGACCTGTCCCTGCCCCCCGTGGACAGGCTGGGGCTGCAGAACGACCTCTTCTCCCTGGTGAGCCCCCGGGAACGGGGGACAGCCTCTGGGAACGGGGGAGAGCCTCTGGGAACGGGGGAGAGCCTCTGGGAACGGGGGAAAATCATCTGGGAACGGGGGAAAATCATCTGGGAACGGGGGAGAGCCTCTGGGAACGGGGGAAAATCATCTGGGAACGGGGGAAAATCATCTGGGAACGGGGGACAGCCTCTGGGAACGGGGGAGAGCCTCTGGGAACGGGGGAGAGCCTCTGGGAACGGGGGAAAATCATCTGGGAACGGGGGACAGCCTCTGGGAACGGGGGACAGCCTCTGGGAACGGGGGAAAATCATCTGGGAACGGGGGAAAATCATCTGGGAACGGGGGAGAGCCTCTGGGAACGGGGGAAAATCATCTGGGAATGGGGGAAAATCATCTGGGAACGGGGGAAAATCATCTGGGAACGGGGGAGAGCCTCTGGGAACGGGGGACAGCCTCTGGGAACGGGGGAAAATCATCTGGGAACGGGGGACAGCCTCTGGCAACGGGGGAGAGCCTCTGGGAACGGGGAAAAATCATCTGGGAACGGGGGGAAAATCATCTGGGAACGGGGGAAAATCATCTGGGAACAGGGGACAGCCTCTGGGAATGGGGGAAAATCATCTGGGAACGGGGGACAGCCTCTGGGAACGGGGGAGAGCCTCTGGGAACGGGGGAAAATCATCTGGGAACGGGGGAAAATCATCTGGGAACAGGGGACAGCCTCTGGGAACGGGGGAAAATCATCTGGGAACGGGGGACAGCCTCTGGGAACGGGGGAGAGCCTCTGGGAACGGGGGAAAATCATCTGGGAACAGGGGGAGAGCCTCTGGGAACGGGGGAAAATCATCTGGGAATGGGGGAAAATCATCTGGGAACGGGGGAGAGCCTCTGGCAACGGGGGAGAGCCTCTGGGATTGGGGCAATCCCATTAAAAATGGGATTAATCCCTGTATTTTCCTAATAATCAATAAAATAAATGATGAGCTATTAAAAATGGGGATTAATCTCTTCTTTTCCTTTTTCTTCCTCCCCCCCAGGCCCGAGCTGGAATCATCAGCACCGTGGAGGTGCTGAAAGTGATGGAAGCTTTTGTGAACGAGCCCAACTACACCGTGTGGAGCGACCTGAGCTGCAACCTGGGCATCCTGGGCACGCTCCTGTCCCACACAGACTTCTACGAGGACATCCAGGTGTTCGTCAGAGACGTCTTCTCCCCCATCGGGGAGAGGCTGGGCTGGGACCCCAAACCTGGAGAGGGTAGGAGAGTTCTGCTGGGGCTGGCAGCCTGCTGGGGTGGCTGGGAATCAGCAGGGGCTGGGGAGCTGCTGGGAGATCCAGCTGGGGGTGGAAAAAATCATCAGGGGTTTGGGGAACTGCTGGGAAATCCAGCTGGGGGTGGGTGAGAATCATCAGGGTCTGGGGAACTGCTGGGAGATCCAGCTTGGGGTGGATAAAATCATCAGGGTCTGGGGAACTGCTGGGAGATCCAGCTTGGGGTGGATAAAATCATCAGGGTCTGGGGAACTGCTGGGAAATGCAGCTTGGGGTTGAGAAAAAACCTTAACGGGTTTGGGGGAACTGCTGGGAAATCCAGCTGGGGGTGGGTAAGAATCATAAGGGGTTTGGGGGGAACTGCTGAGAAATCCAGCCTGGGGTGGGTGTAAATCAGGTTTGTCTCCCAAATAGTCCCATATTTCTGTTCTTTCTTACTCCTAGACCCTCCTGAGGGGTTTGGTTTTGGGCAAATTGGGAAACGCTCCTAAATAATCCCATTTATCCATTTTTCCTCACTCCTAGACCCTGCTGAGGGGGCTGACCTTAGGAAAACTGGGAAAAGCTCCCAGATAATCCCATTTTTCTGTTCTTCCTCTCTCCTAGGCCACCTGGACGCCCTGCTGAGGGGGCTGGTTTTGGGCAAGCTGGGAAAAGCCGGGCACAAGGCGACGCTGGAAGAGGCCCGGCGCCGCTTCAAGGAGCACGTGGAAGGGAAGCACATCCTGTCTGCTGACCTGAGGAGTCCTGTAGGTCCTGGGGGGCTTTGGGGTCCCCTCAATCTGTCCCCTCCCCTTGGCAGGTGTATTCCAAAGGGTGGCAATGAGAGGGAAGCAGCGTGGGAGATGGGATCCTGCTTTTTGTCGTCCTGGTGGTTTTTCCGCTCTTGGAATTGCCAAAATTCTCCTGAAATGGAGGAAAACATCCAGGAGTTGAAGCATCTCCCCGAAGCAGAGTGAAAGCCCAGGAGGGAGCAGGGCTGGCGCTTCCAGATGTGGGGATTGCAGCCCAGTTCCAGACAAATTGCTGCATTTATTCCCAGAAGTGCCATGGTTTTATTTCCTGCTTTTCTCCCAGGTCTACGTGACCGTGCTGAAGCACGGGGACAGCTCCACCCTGGACACCATGCTGAAGGTGGGTGCTGGCTCCCCAGAACCCCACATTTCCCCCCAGAAATCCCTCTGGGCTGGGCTGGGCTGTGAAATTCCCTTGGGAATTCTCCCTGTGCTGCCCTGCACAAACCGGTGAAAATCACTTCATTCCGTGGGTTAACGGCGCCACCGGCCAGGCCAATTTGTCCCTGATGAGGTTTGCTGAGTAATTAGCAGCTCTGGCAGCCACAGAGGGCTCGTTAGGCGTGGAATGAATGAGAGCTAACCTGGGACGTGCTTGCCCTGCAGCTGCACAAGCAGGCCGACATGCAGGAGGAGAAGAACCGGATCGAGCGCGTCCTCGGGGCCATCTCCCAGCCCGAGCTGATCCAGAAAGTTCTCACCTTTGCACTTTCGGTGAGTTCCCTTCCCTGGGGAGCACCCCGGGCTGCCCTGCAGGGATTCTCCTCCTGGTCAAGCTGGGGGCTCTGCCTTCAGAGTTCTGGGGAAACTCCAAATGTGGCTGAGCTGGGTCCAAATTGGGAGAAATTTGACTGAAATGGGTCCAAATTGAGAAGAATTTGGTGAGCTGGGTCCAAATTAACAAAAATTTGGCTGACTTGGGTCCAAATTTAGAAAAATTTGGCTGAATTGGATCCAAATTCAGAAAAATCTGAGAGTTGGTTCAGAGTAACTCAAATCTGAGAGCCTTGGTTCCAAATTAACCAGAATTCGAGTGAGCTGGTTTCAAATTGGGAAAAATCTGAGAGAGTTGGTTCCAGATCAACAAAAATTTGAGGGAATTTCTTCTAGATGAACAAAAATCTGAGAGACTTGGTTCCAAATTAACAGAAAGTCTGAGTAAGATGGTTCCAAATTAAAAAACCTCTGGATGAGCTGGTTCCAAATGAAGCAAATTGTGATTTCTCTGGTTGGAGGCAGCTGCTGTGGGGATTTTCTGTGCTCAGAGCAGTTTTTCCTGGGGCTGTGGAAATTAATCCCAATTTTCCTGGCGCTGCTCTGCTTCCAGCACCAATTCCCAGGAAGCCTGAGTGCAGTTTGACCTCTCAATTTACCACAGAGCCAAAATAATCTCTCCAAGTCTTTCCTTCTTTAGTTAAAATAAGATTTTCTGGTGGGTGTAACCTGAGGGTAACTCAGGGATTTGCTTCTCCTTCAATATTTGAGTTGTACATTAAATTTTGGGGTAAAAAATCGCCTTGATTGGCAGACTGGCTGTAGAAATACCTAAAACCTCAACGGAAGGTGCTGGAATCGTTGGGGAAATGTGGAATACTGATAAGATTTCCCTCCCAGGAAGAGGTACGTCCCCAGGACACGGTGTCAGTGATTGGAGGAGTGGCTGGAGGCAGCAAGCAGGGCAGGAAAGCTGCTTGGAAATTCGTAAGGGACAATTGGGAGGAGCTCTATAATCGATACCAAGGTGGATTCCTAATATCCAGATTAATAAAGGTACGTGGGGCCTGAGGAAAAGGCCTGGAAGTGGGGAATTTCACCTTTAATGGAATAACTCATTCATTCATAAGTTAATCTTGGGTTTTTTCCCCCCTTCAGCTCACAGTGGATGGATTTGCAAATGATAAAATGGCTGCAGAAGTGAAGGTAAGAAGCTTTAATTAAAGAATTTACTAATTAGTCACTGATGAACTTGGGGTGCTCTGGCTGGAAGAGTCAAACCCTGGCGGGTTTTGTTGTTGTGTGCCCAAACTGCCCCTCTTTAGGCTGGATGAAATGTGACTGAAATGCCTGGAAGCAGCATTTTGGAGGTGATCTGGAGTTTCCACCGATTTATTCTTGATTTCAGCTTTGACAGAATCCAGCAGGGCTTGGCAGCAGCTTTGAAACGTTCAGAGCCATCCCAACCCCACCACTGCTAGAGCTCTCACAGTGGGTGGGATTTCCTTATTTATTCTTTCCCCACGTTTTCCCAAGAACATCCTGGAAGAAGAAACTGTAGAACAGGGCTGTTAATTGGTTAATTAGCACGTTCCTGCTAGGAAAGCACTCGGGAGGAATTGTTATGCCAAAGATCAGCTGAGCCCTGAGCTGGCTCTGTCCTTTTTATCATTTAATGACTTTTCTTAGCAAAGATTTCATAGCAGAAGTGACTTTACAGAGAAATTCTGCATTAGAATTTGGTTGTTTTTTTTTTTTTTTTTTTTTTTTTTTTGTTTTTTTTTTTGCAAAACACTGAGGGGGAAAACTGCCCCTAATTAACTCCTAGCTCATTTCCAAGAGAATTCCTGACCTTTGAGAGGGGAATTTCCCACGTCTGAGCCTCAGTGTCACCTTGCAGGGTGCGAGGTGATCTGCCAAATCCTGGGAAAAGCTGCTTGGAGGGCGGCAGGGACAGCTCCAGGCCCTGCAAAATGCAGAGTCACAGCAGCCCCGGGGAGCTCCTCCAGGGGAAACGGGAGAGTGCCCGGCCAAAACGGGGCTGGGGGCTCTGCCCTGGGGCTGGGGGCTCTGCCCTGGGGCTGGGGTCCCTGTGCAGCCCCTGGGGGTCTCTGTGCAGCCCCTGGGGGTCCCTGTGCAGCCCCTGGGGTCCCTGTCCAGCCCCTGGGGCTCTGTCCAGGGGTCGCTGCCTGGCGGAACGGGAAGCTGGGGAATGCCCTGGAAGGGTTTCAGAGCGGTTTCCCCTCGGGGCAGTTTCGGCTGATCTGGAGCTGTTGGGGTGTGCGGCTCGGGGCCGGGGTGGGGTTTTGGGGTGTCTGAGCAGGGCCTGGGGTTCAGCTGATGATCCCTGCGAGCCCCAGAGCTGCAGGGTGTGAGGGCAGCGCCCTCAGGGCCAGGCTGGGACTGCGGGATCATCGTCCTGGGCAGGGCAGAGCTGGACGGGGCACCCCTTCCTTTGGAATGTTCCCCCGTCCCCGCAGGTGTTCCCATATCCCCGCAGGTGTTTCCCCGTCCCCGCAGGTGTTCCCCCCGTCCCCGCAGGTGTTTCCCCGTCCCCGCAGGTGTTCCCATATCCCCGCAGGTGTTCCCATATCCCCGCAGGTGTTTCCCCGTCCCCGCAGGTGTTTCCCCATCCCCGCAGGTGTTCCCATATCCCCGCAGGTGTTTCCCCGTCCCCGCAGGTGTTCCCATATCCCCGCAGGTGTTTCCCCGTCCCCGCAGGTGTTCCCCCATCCCCGCAGGTGCCGGGGCCGTGCTGCCCGTGCCTGTGCCCGAGTTTTGGGGCTGCCACCAGGGGCTGATTTTCCATCTCCCCCGCCCCGCTCGCCCCGGGCCGCGCTCTCGGCATCGCTCCCGCCCCCCGGCGCTGTCCCCCCGCCACCCGCGGCTGTCGCTGTCCCCCGCAGGCGTTCTTCGAGAGCCACCCGGCGCCGTCGGCCGAGCGCACGGTGCAGCAGTGCTGCGAGAACATCCTGCTGAACGCGGCGTGGCTGCGGCGCGACGCCGACAGCATCCAGCACTTCCTGCAGCAGCGCCGCGCCCCGCCCGCCCCGGTGTGAGCCCCCCGCCCGCCGCGGCCCCCGCAGCCCCGGGCACCGGGAGG
The DNA here is from genome assembly GCF_015832195.1 of Motacilla alba alba. Lineage (NCBI taxonomy): Eukaryota > Metazoa > Chordata > Aves > Passeriformes > Motacillidae > Motacilla > Motacilla alba. Next base: position 4,912,249 of record NC_052042.1, on the reverse strand, counting down.
AGCCCCCGCCGCCGCCCCACGTGCCGACAATTTGGGAGTTTTGGTTTTGGTTTGTTTCCCCTTCTTTTTGTTTTTTTTTTTTTTTCCTTGGTTTTTTTTTTTTCCTGTTTTTTTTCCTTTTTTTTTTTTTTTTTGTTTTTTGTTTTGTTTATTTCCTCTTCCTCCTTCTCCTCCTCCTCCTCAAGCCCGTGGGGATTGGACCGTGAATGTAGAGTTTAATCGGTTCCTGCTCACACACTCCAAGAATTTGGGAAAATTCTGTTCAGAAAACAGCAGCAACAACAACAACAAAACCTATCAGCGATTCTGCAGAAAGAGAGAGAGAGAGAAAAAACACAAAAACACAAAAAAAAAAAAAGAGAGAGAAAAATCTGTAAATATGATAGTAATAAAATAGAGCATAACAAAACTGTGAAACTTCCTCCAGCCTTGTCAGTGGTTACAATATTTAACTCCCTGTCCCCTTTCCTGACACACTCATTGGCAGTGCTCTGGTTTTTCACCCTCCCTCCCCAGAAGGAGCAGCCCAGGGGGTTCAGGTCAGGGCAGAGGGCGAGGCAGGAGCGGGGCCTCAGCCCCGCCTGGAGCAGCTGGCAGGGCCGGGCCGGTGCTGGGCAGAACCTGTGCCAGGCTCTGGGGAGATGCCCCTGAACCCCTCCCCACCACGATCGCAGGGTTCCCCTTCCTTTTGTGTTACCTCTCAGCAAAAAAACCCACAAAAAAACCCCAAAGCCCCCAATCCCCTGTTCTGTTTGTCCTGGGCTTCCCCAACCCCCTGTTCTGTTTGTCCCCCAGTCCTGTTCTGTTCATCCTGGGCTCCCCAGCCCTGTTCTGTTTGTCCCCAGCCCTGTTCTGTTTGTCCCCAGCCCTGTTCTGTTTGTCCCCCAGCCCCTGTTCTGTTTGTCCCCCAGCCCCTGTTCTGTTTGTCCCGGGCTCCCCAGCCCTGCTGATGTCCCTGCAAAGGAACCTCCTCTCCGAGCCACACGAGCAGAAAGGTCAGCGAGGCTCAGGAGGGTCCAGGAGGGTCAGTGGGGTCCAGGAGGCTCAGGAGGGTCAGCGAGGCTCAGGAGGGTCAGCGAGGCTCAGGAGGGTCAGCAGGGTCCAGGAGGGTCATCGAGGCTCAGGAAGGTCAGCGAGGTCCAGGAGGGTCAGCGAGGCTCAGGAAGGTCAGCGAGGTCCAGGAGGGTCAGCGAGGCTCAGGAGGCTCAGCAGGGTCCAGGAGGCTCAGGAGGGTCATCGAGGCTCAGGAAGGTCCAGGAGGGTCAGCAGGGTCCAGGAGGCTCAGCCAGGTCGGTGCAGCCAGGTCGCTGCACTCCGATCGATCTCCCGTTCCCGGCCCCTCTCCCGTGAGGATCCAGCTGCTCCCGGTCCTCCTGCTCCTTCCTCCCCACCGTGCCGTGGAAATTGGATTCTGAAGCCTTATATCAGTGATGATGATGATGATGATGAAGATGAAGCTGTGCCATCATCCCCTCCCAAAGCAGTGTGGTCCTACTAACCAGCCGCCCTCTAATACACAAAGGTTGGAGTTCCAGCTTTTTATTTTTGGTTTTTCCTCCCTTTTTCCTGATTTTCTTTAACAGGAATTCGTACTTGGTGTGGTTTAACTGTTAATTTTTTCAGAAGGTCATCAGACTTAACTTGTCAGACTGCTTCCCCTCGAGACATTTTTGTGCTATTGTTTAAAAAAAAAATTACAAAAAAACCCACAAAAATAAAAACAACCAAAAAAAGTACAAAATAAACAAAAAAAAGATATAAAACAGTTGGCGTTAATAAAAATGTCAATGTGAAATTCACGTCCTCACCTTGTGTTGTTTGAAGGCTGAAAGGACCCAGAGCTGGGTTTATTTAGAACCTGAAAGGACCCAGAGCTGGGTTTATTTAGAACCTGAAAGGACCCAGAGCTGGGTGTATTTGGAGGCTGAAAGGACCCAGAGCTGTGAGGGGACAGCAGAGGCCAGGTGTCACTCCCAGGACCCCTCCTGTGCCACCAGGGCTGGGGTTTGCTGCCAGCCCCGATCGGAGCCTCTGCAACCTGAGCAAAAACCACCCTCGGGCACTCCAGAACTGCCCAGGACTGAGTTTAGAGAAAGGAAAGAAATGATGGTGAATAAAAGAGTTTGTGTTAAACAGCGCAGAGTCGGTGCAGTAACAGCCTGGAGGCACCTCCAGGGCGGGGAACCCCCAGACGGGAACCCTGAGGCTCGGAGCTCTCGCCGGCTGCGCTCCCGAGCCTGCTTTGGGAATTTCCCTGCTCAGCACCAGCCCTGCCCCAGCCTAAGCCGCTTTCCCTTCTGCTCCCTGCACACACAGAATGAAAATAACCCCGAGGGGGCCGGGAGAGGCACAGAAACAACAACCCCAGCACAAACACAGCCAGGCTGGGCCGGGAGCGGCTGAGCCCCAGAGAGGAGCTCCGGGATCTGTCTGCTCCCGAGGAAATCTTCCTTTCTATCACCGGGGGCAAAGGGGTGCTGGGGAGAGGGGCAGGACCAGGACAGAGGGGTTTTGGGGGTGAGGAAAGGGCAGAGATGGGGCTCGGGGGCTGATTAATGAGGGAATTGTGGTGATTAATGAGGGAATTGTGGTGATTAACGAGGGAGCTGTGGCTGCCGCACCCCTGGAGTGTCCCTGCACCCCTGGGGGCAGTGGCACCTGTCCCTGCACCCCTGGGGCAGTGGCACCTGTCCCTGCACCCCTAGAGTGTCCCTGCACCCCTGGGGGCAGTGGCACCTGTCCCCACCCGTGGCACGGTGGCCCTGGATGAGTTTTGATCTCCTCCCCACCCAAACCATTCCGTGATTTTGCCCACGGGATTTGGGCGCGTTCCCTGGGGCTGGGGGTCCCCCCAGGGATCCACCCAGGCCGGGGGATCCCCTGCCCTGTCCCTGCTCTCCTCCCTGGCAGTTCCTGTGCTCCCTGGAACCCGGAATTTTTAGGGAATGCCAGATATTCCCTGGAACTTTGAGGGAATGCTGGGTATTTCCTGTAACCTGGATGTCTTTGGGGTAACGATGGACGTTCCCTGTACCCTCACTTTTTTAGGGAATGGCGGATATTCCCCGGAGCCCTGGGCACACCCATTTCCCCAGCAATGAATAAACTCCTCCCGGGGCCAGCAGGAGCTCTGCTCCCCGAGCTCCCCCGGGGAACGGCTGCACTTTGTGGGAATCTCTGGGGCTGGGATGGGAGCCCGCGGGCAGCACGGGCCTGTCGGGCAGCTTTGGGCAGGGAATTCTGGACTGGGCCCGCGGGAGGAAGCTCTGGAGCTGCTCCTCCTCCTCCTCTGCGTGCCCCGGGCTCGGGAAGCGCCTGGAGGCCGGGACCTCCCCAGGGCCCCTGGATGGAGGCAGCTGTTTGCAGCTGGAAGGGGAACGCTGGCGCCAGCTGCTCCTGGGGTTTCTCACTCCAAGGATCCTGGATCATCCTTGGGATCCTGGAGTGGTTTGGGTGGGAAGGGACCTCAACTCCCAGCCAGGGCCACGGGCAGGAACATTTCCCACCGGCCCAGCTGCTCCAGGCCCCGTCCAGCCTGTGCCAGGGCCCTGCAGGACACCCCAAAATCCACCCGCGCGCCCCTGGCAGCGCTGCCCGAGCGCTCCGGGAGCTCTGCAGGGTCTGGGATCACGGGCATTCCATGGGCAGCTGGCCCAGTGCTCCAACCCCCTCTGGGGAACCCCCAAAACCCAACCCAAAACATCCATCCCAAACCCTTGGAGCTCTGCAGGGTCTGGGGTCACGGACATTCCATGGGCAGCTGCTCCAGTCCCTGACCACCCTGTGGGGAACACCCCAAAACCCAACCCAAAACCCATCCCAAACCCCGGGAGCTCCGTCAGCTCCGGGATCACGGACATCCCCCGGGAGCGGTCCCAGAGCCCGACCCCTCCCTCCCGAGGAGGAATTCCCTTCCCGGGATCCCGCGGGAGCGGGGGATGCTGCCAGGGCCGAGCCCGGCGCTCCCCCGCCCGGGGCGGTGCTCGGCTCTCCCGGCCGCGGGAGGGGCCGGGGCTGTGTCCCGGTAATTGTCGCTCGTCCCCGCGCTCTCTGTGCCGCTAATTGCCGCTCGCCGGTACGGCCCGTTAATTGCCACCCGCGCCTTCTCCGCCTGTCCCGTTTTCCCTCTCCTCCTTCCCGTTCCCGCATCCCTGGGCTGTGCCCGGTGTCACCGCGGTTTGGGGACACGCCGGGAGCAGAGGGACCCCGCTGTCCCCACCGGAGCCGGTGCAGGGCGGGGCCGCCTCCCCGGGGAGCGCCTCCATGCCCCGCCACCGGCCCGAAGCACATCCCGGTTCCTGCGGGATCGCGTCCCGGAGCGACTGTGCAGGGCCGGGCGGGACACACGGACACGGCCGGACACACCCCCGGCCCCGGGAGACCGGCTCCGGCTCCGCTTTTCCCGCTGCGCGCCGAGCACGTGCCTCCTCCCGAGCCGGTTCCGGTGCCGCCGCCGCCGCTTTCCGCGCCCGCCGCGGGCGGAGCTGCGCGGGGCACGGCCGGGCCCGGCGGCGGTGCCGGTGACCCGAGTCTCCGTGCCGGTGGTCCCGGTGGTCCCGGTGCCGGGCCCCCCCCCCGCGGCCCAAGGTGGTCGCGCCCCCTCCCCCCCCCCCCGGCAATGGTCCCGGCCCGGCCCCGCCCAATCCCCGCGCGCGCCGCCGGAAGCCCCGCCCCTTCACTTTCCTCCCCCGCTCCCCCCCTTCGCGCCCCCCCCCCGCCCTTCGCCAATGGCCTCGCGCCGCCGGCTCAGCCAATGGGAGGGCGCGCGCGCCGGCCCGGGGGGGCCCCGCCGGCCAATCAGCGCGGCGGGCGCGGGGCGCGCGCGCGGGGCCTCCTGGCGTATCCCTCCGCCGCCCGGTGCGCGCGCGCGCCGCCGCCTCCCCGCTCGCGCGGCCCCTTCTTTTTTTTTTTTTTTTTCCCTTTTTTTTTTTTTTCTTTCTTCACTTCCTTTTTTTTTTTTTTTTTTTTTTTTTTTTTTTAAATAATCTCCCGCCACCGCCCCGCAGCCTCACCGGGAACCGCCACCGCCCCCGCCCCGCTGCGGCCTCCGCCCGCCGCCTCCGCGGGGCAGGCCCCGGCTTTCCGCCCTTCCCCTCCCTCCCCTCCTCCGGCCCGCCCCGCTTCCCCCCCCCCCTCCCCTTCCCCTCCTCCTCCTCCTCCCGCCGGCGCCGGAGCCGCCACGCCGCCGCCATGGAGCTCATCACCATCCTAGAGAAGACGGTCTCGCCGGGTAGGGCGCGGGCTGAGGGCTGAGGGCGGCGGGGCGGGCAGGCCCGGCGGGGCCGGGCGGGGCGGGGGCCGCGCAACCCGCGGGGCGGCCGAGGCGGCGCCCGCAGCCCCGGGGAGGGCGTGGGCGGTGGGGGAGGCCGCGGGGCGGGCGGGAACCGCGGCGGCGGCGGGGAGGCTCCCGGGCACGGCGAGGAGCGCGCTCGGAGCCCGAGGGGCCCGGGCGCTCGGGCCGCGGCTGACGCCGGTTTCCCCTCCGCAGACTGCTCGGAGCTCGAGGCGGCGCAGAAGTTCCTGGAGCAGGCGGCCATCGAGAACCTGGTGAGCGCTGGGGGCGGCCCCGGGGGCGGCGGGACCGGCGGCGGGGCCGGCGCTGCCCCGAGCGCTGCGCGGCCCCCCCGCCCCGCCCGGCTCGGCCCGGCCCGGCCCGGCCGCCATGGCCGCTGCCGCCCCTGCCCGCGCCCGGCGGCCGCGCGGGCCAATGGCAGCGCGCCCTGCGCGCCCGGCGGCCAATGGGCGCGCGGCGCCGGGCCGGGGGCGGGGCCGGTGCGGGAGCGGCCGCGGGCCATGTGCGGCCGCCGCGGCCATCGCGGCCCCGGGCGCCGCCCGGTCCTAAAGCCCGGCCGCCCGCCGCGACCCCCGCCCGGCCCCGCCGCCCGCTCCCGGCGCCCGCGGCACCCCTGCTCGGTCCCCGTGCCCGCCGCGCCCCCGCCCAGTCCGACCGCCCGCTCCTGCCGCCCGGCCCTAGCGGCCGCGGGACCCCCGGCCGGTTTAGCGCCCGTTCCTGCGGGACCCTCTCCCGACCTTGCGTTCCGCCGGATCCCCGCCCAGCCCTGCTGCCCGCTGCTGGTGTCCGGTCCCGCTGCCTGCGGGACCCCCGCCCAGCCCTGCTGCCCCGTTCCGGTGCCCTCGGGACCCCTGTCCGGTCCTGCCGCCCGGCGCACCGGGACCGCCGATCCCCTGGAGCTCCCGGCCCGGGCGGGATCGGAGCTTCGGGAGTCTGGGGAGGGGCTCAGGGGCCGCTGGTTGGGGAGGGAGGTTCGGCTGGGCAGAGGGGGTTGCACCCCCGGTGACCTGAGATTTGAGGAAGAAAAGAAGCCTGAAAAAAGAGAAGCAAGGGGGAACAGAAAGCCCAAAGCCCCGGTGCAGCCGCGGTGCGGGGCGGGGGATTTGGGGCTGCTGCTGGTCGAGAAGGGTTTTTGCTTAGTCAAGGTGTGGGGCTGCAGCTCTGGCTGCTCCCTGCGGGCATGGGGAGCACTGGGGGTGCTGGGTGCCGGTGTCTCGGTGCTGTCCTTGTCCCAGCCCCGTCATCAGCCCCAAAACTGGCACCTGTCACCCCGCGGCCCCTCCTGCCCTGGCCCGTGAGCTGGGCGAGCCGCAGAGGCTCTGTGTCTGCACTGTCGGGAGCAGGGTGAGCTCCCCGGGGCGCTGGGTCGGTTCTGAGGGAGAATCCTCTGGGGTTCTGAGGGAGAATCCTCTGGGGTTCTGAGGGAGAATCCTCTGCGCTGGTGCCGGGGGGTCTCAGGAGCCCCGGCTGAGCCCGCAGCTGCGGGGCTCTGTGCTCTGAGGGGTTTTGGGGTGAGGGGCAGGAGCTGCTCGTGGTCCTGATCTCCAGGGGCTGGGAAGAGCTGGGCTGTGTGTCTTTCCCGGGCTTTCCTTGTCCTCCCTGCCCTGTGGGGTGGCTCCAGGCCGGCATTCCTCCTGCTCGGGAGAGGCAGGGCTGGGTGAGAGCAGAGCTTGGGCTGGCACCCAGGGCTGGGGGAACTGGGACCCTCCAGGCTGGGAGGGGGCTGAGTCCTGGGGGAGGATGAGCGTGGGGAGGAAGCAGCAGGATGAGGATGGGGATGAAGCAGGAGGGTGAGGATGAAGCAGGAGGGGGAGGATGCGGATGGGGATGAAGCAGGAGGATGCGGATGGGGAGGAAGCAGGAGGGTGAGGATGGGGATGAAACAGGAGGATGGGGATGGGGATGAAGCAGGAGGATGAGGGTGGGGATGAAGCAGGAGGATGAGGATGGGGATGGGGATGAAGCAGGAGGATGAGGATGAGGGTGGGGATGAAGCAGGAGGATGAGGGTGGGGATGAAGCAGGAGGATGAGGATGAGGGTGGGGATGAAGCAGGAGGATGAGGATGGGGATGAAGCAGGAGGGTGAGGATGAGGGTGGGGATGAAGCAGGAAGATGAGGATGAGGGTGGGGATGAAGCAGGAGGATGAGGATGAGGATGAAGCAGGAGGGTGGGGATGTGGGGCTCAGGCCTGTCCCCAGCACAGCATGCAGGCTCTGGGTGGGCAGAGCCTTTCCCAGCAGAGCCCCGGGGGTTTGGGAGCATCTCCCAGCTCCCTGCTGCAGCCTCCTGCTCTTCCTCACCCCTTTCCTCCTCCTCTCCACCCCTAATTCCTCCCCTTTTTGCTGATTTATCCCCTTCTAGCTAATTTAATTCATCCTTTTTAGCTAGTTCATCCCTTGTAGCTGGTTTATCCTTTTTCCTGGGCTGTTCCCTGACCCCTCTGCGGCCGGGAGCCGGGTCGGGCTCTCTGCCTTCACTTTGTCTCTCAGATCTGGGAGGTTTCTTGTCGTGCTGCTCATTTTTTAGCCAAATTTACCCCAGAACCTCATGAAAAGACGAATTTTCCTGCTGATTTGTGGGTGAGAGCCCCAAGGATGCTTCTCCACCTGTGAATTTCAGGAGTTTTTTGTGCAGCAACACTTCTGGGTTGTCCTGTGAACCAACTCTGGCTGGTTCCTCCCCTGTAATAAAATCAGTTTAAAATTGGGTGTGAAGTGGTGTAGTGGGGTCTGTTTGTAGGGTTTATTCTGTTGTATTAAATTCAGAATATTTCTAATGCCTTACACCCATCCTTTCAAGTTTTCCCCCATTTTTGGACCCCAAATTCTTCAGTTTGAGCTTTGAAGAGTTTGGGATGGAACAACTCAAATCAATTTTACCCCAAGAGCTGGGCTGGGGCATCGCAAACCCGGAGTCCAAGGCACTGGAGTTGTTTGTTCCACTTTTGAATGTTGGGTTAGCTTTAAAAATGGGGTTTTGGTGCCCCAAAATCTTTGTAGCTTAGGATTGTTTGCTTGGTTTTTTTTAAGATGTTTTTTAAAATTTCTTAAGAGATTTTAGAAATGGGTTTATTGTAAAAAAGTAGAAGATTTTTAGGAAAATCACATTTTTAGTTGGTGTAGAAAGGTTTGGAAAGCAATGCATCTCCCAGTACTTCCTAGGAAGGCTCTTTTGAGCAGCCAAAAAGCTTTTGAGGAAAAATACTCAGGAAAAAATAAAACTGCTCTGCTGACACTTGACTCCAGGGCAACTCTGAAATGGGAAGAAATTTTAAAAAGCTTTGAAAGAAGAAAAGGTCTGAAATTTAGAGGTTTTAGCAAAGGAAGTGGCGCGAATGCCAGGGGGTTTTGTGTGCACTCGGGTGGTTTTTTGAGGGGTTAATCCTCATTTTGGGGGTTTAATCATAATTTTGGGGGTTTAATCATAATTTTGGGGGTTTAATCATCATTTTGAGGGGTTAATTGTCCCTTTGAGGGGTTAGTGGTCACTTTGAGGGGTCCCTCATCATTGTGATCAGCAGAGTTTGGAACCCCAAATCAGAGATTCCACGTTTTACCAATCCCAATTTGGGCGTGGAGTCACCGAAACAACGAGCAGGGAATTCCTCCATGCTTCCCCCCCAGGAAATCCCTTTTTTGACCCACAAATCCATTTCTCTGGAGGAGCTCTCGGGACGGGCAGGAGCAGGGGAGGTAACTGGGCTCCGGTGTCGGCTCTAGGAAAATCCCAGCGCCGGCAGAGCCGGCGCAGCTTCCGGCCCTTGGCGAGGAGCTTAGCCCTAATCTGGGCACGGATCCGGCCGCGGGGGCCCGGGGGGGCTCTGGGGGTGCCTGGGGCTCACCCCGCTCTCTCCGCAGCCGACCTTCCTGGTGGAACTGTCCAAAGTGCTGGCCAACCCCGGCAACAGCCAGGTCGCGCGCGTGGCCGCCGGGCTGCAGATCAAGAACTCGCTGACCTCCAAGGACCCCGACATCAAGGCGCAGTACCAGCAGAGATGGCTCGCCATCGACGCCAACGCCCGCAGGGAGGTCAAGAACTTCGTAAGTCCCGGCCTTTCTCCTCCTTGCCCCTCGGCGCCGCCCTGGGAGGGCTCGGTGAGGGTCGGCGCCCGTGGTTTTCCGCCTAAAGAGTCTTCTCCTGGTCTCTGTGGCAGCAGCAGCCGCTCGGTTCGGGCAGGTGGTTTCATCTGGGGGGGTTTCGGGGTGGAATTTGGACAAAGATCCTCCCCCAGAGGTTGGTTGAGTGCTGGGACAGCTCTCCAAGGGATGGTTGTGATCCCAAAGCTGCCAGAGCTCCGGGAGTTTGGGTTGGATTTGTTGGGTTGGATGTTGGGATTTACTCCAGAGGGTTTTTGGGCCCTGGAGCAGCTCCCTAAGGAGGGTCTGTGATCCCAAACCCTCCAGAGATCCAGGAGTTTGGGATGGATTCTGGGTTGGATTTTGGGGCGTTCCCCACAGGGTGGTCAGGGACTGGAGCAGCTGCCCATGGAATGTCCGTGACCCCAGACCCTGCAGAGCTCCAAGGGTTTGGGATGGATGTTTTGGGTTGGGTTTTGGGGGTTCCCCAGAGGGGGTTGGAGCACTGGGCCAGCTGCCCATGGAATGCCCGTGACCCCAGACCCTGCAGAGCTCCCGGAGCGCTCGGGCAGCGCTGCCAGGGGCGCGCGGGTGGATTTTGGGGTGTCCTGCAGGGCCCTGGGCCAGGCTGGACGGGGCCTGGAGCAGCTGGGCCGGTGGGAAATGTTCCTGCCCGTGGCCCTGGCTGGGAGTTGAGGTCCCTTCCCACCCAAACCATTCCAGGATTCCCTGGTTTCCCCTGCAGCTGGGCTGGGCATTGGTTTTTCTGCAGGAAATGCTTTTTGAGGAAGATTTTTCTTCCCTTTCTGAGGAGGAGCTTCCCCAGGTGCTCTCCAGTCCCCATCAGCACCTTTGAAATGAGTCCGAGCAGCGTCCACGTGAGGCCCAGGAAGTTTTAAAAGTGAAAAATGGGGGGAAGTTCCAAGTTGCAGATAGAAAATCCATTAAAATTAGTGCGATTTCCCGAGGATGCTGTTTGCCCCGTGCCGGTGTGAGTTCAGAGCCTGCAGGGACAGAAGGGGTGGCTCAGGGCTTTGTTGTTGTTTTCTTTTGGCTGATGGGAGCAGGAAACGGTGCTGGGATTTGTGCAGAGCTCTGCGCCTGATCCCGCCCGGCCCTGAGCTCTACAGTTATTTTTTGTGTGTTAATAGAATCTCCCTCAATAATCCCAGAACTCTTTGGGTTGGGGGAACCTGAAATTCCATCCGTTCCCACCTCGCCTGCTCCCAGGTGCTCCCAGCCTGGCCTGGGCGTGGCAGGGATCAGGGGTGAATTTGGGTGAGGGGATGGAGCCCCTTTGATCCTTCATTTCCATGGAGTGTCACTGGCATCAGGAGCTGTCCTTGTGCCCTGGAATTCAACAATTTCTTGCTGTTTTCAACATCAAAAATTGAACATTTGGGTGGAAACTCGGAAAATGAAGGTGTGGAGCTGGAAATGCTGATAAAATGCATCCCACTCCCTCCAGTTTTGAAAGGAAATGTTGTTGATGTCTGACTGGAAATGCTGAAAAAATCAATCCTCATCTCTGGTTTTTAAAGAAAGTTTTTTTTGTCTATAACCAAAAATGCTGGAAAAATGCAAATCCCTTCCTCTGTTTTTATAGAGAATATTATTGGTATTCAAGTGGAAATGATCAAAAAAAAGCATTTCACTCTTTCTTTTTCAAAAAAAAAGTGATTGGCGTATAACAGGAGAAGCTAAAACAACCCATCCCCCTCCTGCCACTTTTTTTAAAGGAAAAGTTCCCAAATTCCACCACCAAAAGTCCTCCCGATCAATCCCACTGTCCAACAAAATTCCCAGATAACTTTGGCATTAAAAAATTCCTTTCTGGGGTGATTTCAACCCCGAATTGTTCAACCTGTGCCGTTCTCCCTGGCCGTGGGGGACGAAGCAATCCCAGCCGGGCTCGTCCCACGCCCAGCAGGCTTTTCCAGAGGAGCCCGAGGGCTGCCTGGGAGCCGCGGGTGGCTCTGGGGTCTCTGGGGCGTCCTGACCCTCCCCGCGCCGCGCAGGTGCTGCAGACGCTGGGCACGGAGACGTACCGGCCCAGCTCGGCGTCGCAGTGCGTGGCCGGCATCGCCTGCGCCGAGATCCCCATGAACCAGTGGCCCGAGCTGATCCCGCAGCTGGTGACCAACGTCACCAACCAGCACAGCACCGAGCACATGAAGGAGTCCACGCTCGAGGCCATCGGCTACATCTGCCAGGACATCGTGAGTGCGGGGAGCGCCCGGCGTGGCGTGGCTCGCAGGCCGTGCCGGGGCTGGGGTGGGTTGGGTTGGGTTTGCTGGGTTGGGTTGGGTTGGGTTGAGTTGGTTGGGTTGAGTTGAGTTGGTTGGTTGGGTTGAGTTGGGTTGATTGGGTTGGTTGGGTTGGTTGGGTTCTTTGGGTTGAGTTGGGTTGGGTTGAGTTGGGTTGGTTGGGTTCTTTGGGTTGGTTGGGTTCTTTGGGTTGGTTGGGTTCTTTGGGTTGGTTGGGTTTGGTTGGGATTGGTTGGGTTGAGTTGGTTGGGTGGGTTGGTTGAGGGAATATTTCATTCATTTTTTTGAGGGAATATTTCTTTTTTTTTTGAGGGAATATTTCACTTTTTGAGGGAATATTTCACTTTTTGAGGGAATATTCTCCTTTAACAATTGTGACAGAGTTTGGGAATCTCAGATCCCTCAGCTGGATAAATCCTGAGGAAAATTCATCCCATTATTTGTGTCTCAAATTTACCATGAATTAAAATTGAGTTTTTAGTGCTTGTTCTCAACTTTATTCTTCAAACCTTGGGGGTTTCACAATTACTTAATATTTTAAAATTTAATTGTTTAAATCCTGGCCATTTCCTGGCCTTGCTGCAGCTCCAGGCGCTGCAATCTTTTGTTCTGTGTCTGAAAAAAAGGGGAAATTTATCATTAAAAGGCTCTGCCCAATCTATAAATTATTTGGAAATCAACATTTTTTTATCTTTTTATGAATGAAATAAAATGCTGGAGTTTGTTGGTTCATGTTTGATCCAGTGGGATTTATTTGGCATTTTTCACTGGGATTTCTGGAGAATCTGTGCTCAGTTCAGGTTTCTCCTTCCCATCCCAGGTGCTGCAGGAATTCCTTGGATTTCCCATGATTTCCTGGTCTATCCTAAAATTTTCCTGAAACATTAATTTGTAGATTCTGGCCAAAAAACTCCCATTTATCTGTAGATACCCCCACTTGAAAACACGGAAAAATCTATTTAAATCATAAATAACTAAATAAAAAAATCTATTTAAATCAAAAATAACTAAATAAAAATTTTTAAATCTATTTAAATCACAAATAACTTTATCCAGATTTTTAAAATTTTTTTTTCAGGATCCAGAGCAGCTCCAGGACAAATCCAATGAAATCCTGACTGCCATAATCCAGGGAATGAGAAAGGAGGAGCCCAGCAACAATGTGAAGCTTGCAGCTACCAACGCACTCCTGAACTCTTTGGAATTCACCAAAGCAAACTTCGACAAAGAGGTGAGAAAAAGCCCAAAAAGGCCCAAGGCTGGGAGGCAGAGCTGCTGCTCCAGGTCGGTGAGGAGGCTCCATGCACCACGCTGAGCTCTGATGGACACTCCGTGCAAGCTGAGACCTGCAGCAGCTCTTGCGGGGGCAGCCGGGGGTTTTTTACCATTTTGGGGAGGAAATATTCCAATTTGGGGGAAAAACCCTTCAGTTTTGGGGAGGAAATATTCCAATTTGGGGAAAAAACCCTTCATTTTTGGGGAGGAAATATTCCCATTTGGGGGAAAAAACCCTTCAGTTTTGGGGAGGAAATATTCCCATTTGGGGGAAAAAACCCTTCGATTTTGGGGGGAAAAACCCCTTCAATTTTATGGGAAAAAACCCCTTCAGTTTTGGGGAGAAAATATGCCCATTGGGGAAAAAAAAACCTTTCAATTTTGGGGAGGAAATATTCCCATGTTGGGGAAAAAAACCCCTTCAGTTTTGGGGAGAAAATATTCCCATTTGTGGGCAAAATAACCCTTCAATTTTGGGGGGAAAACCCCTTCAGTTTTGGGGAGAAATCCCCTTCAATTTTGGGGGAAAAATATTCCCATTTTGGGGGAAAAAACCCCTTCAGTTTTATGGGGAAAATCCCCTTCAATTTTGGGGGAAAAAAACCCCTTCAAATTTGGGAAAAAATATTCCCATTTTGCGGGGGAAGTATTTCCATTTGGAAGAAAAAAAGTCCTCCCATTTTGGGGGGAAAATACTCCAATTTTTGGGGAAAAATGGTTTAAAATAGAGCAGGGAGTGGTGCCCTGGGCCTGTGCTGGTCCAGACCTAAATTCACCCTCCCTGGGAAGCCTTTAAAAGCTGAAATCCTTCTTTAAACTGCTTTTAAAATCCTTTTGTTTCTGTCTATTTCAGTCTGAAAGGCACTTTATTATGCAAGTAGTCTGTGAAGCCACACAGTGTCCAGACACAAGGGTGAGTAAATTCAGAATTCTCTTCCTGGGGAATCTCTGCCTGCCAAAAATACGTTAAAAATAAGAAATCTGTGTGAAATTGGGCATTTTTTTCTGCCCCAGGTACGAGTGGCTGCCTTACAGAACCTGGTGAAGATAATGTCCCTTTATTATCAATACATGGAGACCTACATGGGGCCTGCCCTCTTTGCTGTGAGTGGTTTGTGGTTTGGTTATGAAATAATTTTATAATTATTTATAATGTTATTTATTTATTTACAATTAGTGTACAATAATTTCATATATAATGAATAAGTGTATGTTAATGTGAGATCTTAATATAATAATATTTATACACTGATATACTAATGTATGTTAATAATATTCAACAAATATATTAAATAATTTAATATTTATTCAATTATTTATTCATAAGAAATAGATCCATTTTATTTCTAATTCTCACATTTATTTCCTAAATCTCCCTCAATTTCTGTTTATATTTTCCATTTTTATTTCTCTGAAGGCCATCTCTTTAAGACCTTCCATTCCTGATTTTCCTTTGTATCCCTGGGAATCCCAGTCTGTAAAAAATCCCTGAAAACCCATCCTTGAGATCCCAAATGGGACAAAAACCTCAGTTTGAGGTGATAAAATAAGGGAAAAATCAGATTATTGCTAAGTTTGAGCCTCAGTAACTGGAGTTTCCCCGCTCCACGGTCTCGTCGTGGCCTCGCGCACGGCAGGATGAGTTCCAGGGGTGCAGCCCCTGAAGTGTTTAGGGGTTTTAGAGTTTAAAATGGCGTGGTTATTGTGCTTTGCGTGCCGCGGCAGATCACCATCGAGGCCATGAAGAGCGACATCGACGAGGTGGCTCTGCAGGGCATCGAGTTCTGGTCCAACGTGTGCGACGAGGAGATGGACCTGGCCATCGAGGCCTCCGAGGTGGGGCCGCCGGGGCTGGGGGCTGCCGGGGCCCCCTGGAGCCCCCTCCTCAGTCCCTGGGATCCCCTGGAGCCCCCTCCTCAGTCCCTGGGATCCCCTGGGAATCCTCTCCTCAATCCCCTGGGATCCCCTGGGAGCCCCCTCCTCAATCCCCTGGGAGCCCCCTCCTCAATCCCCTGGGAATCCTCTCCGCAATCCCCTAGGATCCCCTGGGAATCCTCTCCTCAATCCCTTGGGATCCCCTGGGATCCCCCTCCTCAATCCCCTGGCGTTATAATGAAATAATAATATATTCATATATATAATAATCATTATAATGAAATAATGCCTAAAATTTTTGGGTCTGCCACGGCCACGATGGGGTTTTTCTCCCAAAAGATGGTTCACATTCCCTAAAATCCCTGATTTATGAGTCAGACCTGGAATTCTGGATAGAACAAAAGTAATTATCCCATGGAATTAAGAGCAAATCTTTTAATTCCCTGCTGGTTTGGGGGCACCCTTGAATTTTGGGGTCTGTCACAGCCATGAGGGTTTTTTCCCCAAAGATGGTTCACATTTCCTAAAATCCATGATTTATGAGTCAAACCTGGAATTCTGGATGGAACAAAAGTGATTATCCTGTGGAATGGCTGGGGCTGGAGAGGAATTTGGGGAATCTGTTCTGCATGCAGATGCTGCTTGCAGAAATTATCTGTGGAGATCAATAACAGCTGGAACTTTGAAGGGCTCTGCATGAATCACATCCATTTTTTAAAAGCAGCTAAATCTGTATTTGTGCTTGCATTCCCAAAAACTAAAAAAACAAGGATAAAAGGACAGGCAGCAGCAGTGGGGTGGGCTTTATTTGCTCCAAACCTTTTGCTCCTTCACCTCGGGGTCACTTGGTAATTACACCTGACAGCCAAGTGAAAATGGGGATAATTGTGCCCTGTGAGGAGGGACGAGGAATTAAAGCGGATTTTGGAATATTTAACTCTGTGCAAAGTGCCCTTGAGGCGGCTCAGAATTTGTGCTGGGGAGGAGGGAGGGGAAAAAAGGGAATTTGTGCCTCCTGCAGTTGATCATTCAACCTTTTAATGCTGAAAAAAAAAATTAACATAGAACCAGATAAAAACATTGATGAGAATAAACTTTTCACCTCTTTTTCTTCTCTGCAGGCAGCAGAACAAGGACGGCCCCCAGAGCACACCAGCAAGTTCTACGCCAAGGGGGCACTGCAATATTTGGTCCCTATTCTAACCCAGACCTTAACAAAACAGGTGAGTTCCAGGCTCCCTGAGGGAATTGCAGCTCAGGAGCTCCTCCTGCCCCCCTGGCTCCTTTGGGAATGGGCTTCTGGATTCCTCTGATCCCTTTTGGACCCCAGAAACGCCTCAGGGGGTGGCGGTCCCTGGTCTGTGATGAGCTTTCATGCACCACTCTGAGCCAGTGATGCAGCAGTTTTTGGGCTGAGACTGGGACTTGCCTCCTTTTTCCCTGATCACATCCCACCATTTGTGGTTTCCGGAGGGCTTTGGTGATTCCCTGTGTTCTTATTTGGAATATTTGGGATTTAAACCAAGTATTCCACAGCTGCCTCACGTGGGCTCCAGTTCCTGGGAGTTTTGAGGCCTTAGGCCCTGTTAAACACTTCCAGGGATTTATTGGAGCTTTGCTTCCAAGATGTGTGGTTTCCAGAGAGGTTTGGTGATGCCCTCTGTTCCTCTTTGGAATATTTGGGATATTCAAATAGTCCACAGCCTTCTGTGAGCTCCCAATCCCTGGGATTTTTGAGGCCTGGGTTTGTTTACTCCCTGTTGAACACTTCAGGGATTTATTGGAGCTGTGCTTGCAGGGTTTGTGGTTTCCAGAGAGGTTTGGTGATTCCCTCTATTCCTGACAGAGTTTGCTCTTGGGCCTGTAACTCGTGTGATTGTCCTTGGTCCCAAGCTGTAAAAGGAATTCTTCTGTCTCCTTACTCTGAAGAGAGCTCACCAACCCTCAGTGTGACTCTCAGCCCCACACACTAAAGCAGCACAAAATCCAGGGAAAAAAAAACATCAAAGCTGAAACTGCCGGCATCATCCCGTGCTGTTTGTCCCTGCAGGACGAGAACGACGACGACGACGACTGGAACCCCTGCAAGGCGGCGGGGGTGTGCCTGATGCTGCTGGCCACGTGCTGCGAGGACGACATCGTCCCCCACGTGCTGCCCTTCATCAAGGAGCACATCAAGAACCCCGACTGGCGGTACCGCGACGCCGCCGTCATGGCCTTCGGCTGCATCCTGGAGGGGCCCGAGCCCAACCAGCTCAAACCCTTGGTGATACAGGTCAGCTCCGGGCAGGGTGCAGCTCACAGCCTTGGGCTTCTTCCAGGGAGGGTGTTCAGTTTGCCTGAGGGGTTCGTTTCAGGAAAATCAGGAGGTGCAATCTGGTTTTGGAGGTAAAAGTCCCTTGTTTAGGAGCTGCTAGAGCTAAAAGTCTTGTGGTTATTTGGAGGAGAACGTCTGATTTCTGCATGCTCTTATTTTAGAAAAAATCAGAAGGATGTCTGTCACCTGTTCTGGACATTTCTGGAGCCTGAGTTTTGTGGGGTTTTGGAGGGTTTCATTTGAGCAAAATCAGGAGGGTGTAATCTGGTTTTGGAGGTAGAAATCTCTTGTTTAGGGGTTTTTAGAGTTTAAAATTGCATGGTTATTTGGAGGCGAATTTTTTTTTCCCCTCACCTGGTTTCTCGTGGCTCCTTCCAGGCCATGCCAACGTTGATAGAGCTGATGAAGGATCCCAGCGTGGTGGTCAGGGACACGACAGCCTGGACCGTGGGCAGGATCTGCGAGATGCTGCCCGAGGCCGCCATCAACGACATCTACCTGGCCCCGCTGCTGCAGTGCCTGATGGAGGGGCTGAGCGCCGAGCCCAGGGTGGCCACCAACGTCTGCTGGGTGAGGAGCCCCCCGAACCCCGCAGCAATTCACACCCCCTGGGAAAAGCAGCTCCCGGCGGCCTCTGGAAGGGGTTTGGTGTCACCGGGGCCGAGCGTTCTGCTCCTCCCTGAATTCGGTGGGCAGCTCCAGGGACTGGGAGCTCAGCCCTGCTCCAGGCACCTTCTCCACGTGCCTGGGACTTTTTCCGTGAGGTTTTTGGGTGTTTTGTGATTGTGTTTGGTTTTGGGGGTTTTGTAACATACTTTTTGGATTTTGGAACAAAAGCCGATGGAATCTCAATGTCTGGAGCTGTGAGGGTGGAAAACCAATGGATATTTTGATATTTTGTGTTCCAGGCCTTCTCCAGCCTTGCTGAAGCTGCCTATGAAGCTGCAGATGTGGCTGATGATCAGGAAGAGCCAGCAACCTACTGCTTGTCCTCCTCCTTTGAGCTGATAGTGCAGAAACTGCTGGAGACTGCAGACAGGTAAAACAGCCTCTCCAAAAAGCCTTTGCTCATTAATTTCCCACTCCACGCTCACAGGCTCTTCTTGGCAGCTGAGATCTGGTGTTGGACTAAAACGTGGCTTTATTTGGTATAAAAAAACCCCAGAGGAATAGAGGATGCAAATACCAGGAAAACAGCTCTTCCCACTAAATAATTTCTCATCATTTTGTCCATATCTGGTTTTAGGAAGTCCAGGAGTGTCCCTTCCCCCTCTTCCTTCACATTGCTCCCATTTTCCCCTCACATCTCCCCCATTCTCCCCTCACGTTTTCCCCTCACATTTCCCCCATTTTCCCCTCACGTTTCCTCCTCAGGTTCCCCCCATTTCCTCCTCAGGTTCCCCCCATTTTCCCCTCACGTTTCCCCCATTTTCCCCTCAAATCTCCAAGTTTACCTCCACTCTTTTAAGACTCTGCCCTTTTTGTGCAGTCCCAAGACTCGGCCCCGTTGGCTGCAGGGCTCTGGATGATCAGGAATTGCAGCAGGTCGTAGTCAGGGGTCCCCGTGTGCTCCTTTCCTGGTGGTTTTTGTGTGCTTCCATCCCTTCCATCAGCTCCAGATGCTCCCAGAAGAGCCAGGCACCCACTTAATCTCCCATTCCCATCCAGGCTGAAACAGAAAATAGATATTTTGCTCTCAGATGCGGGGAAAAAAGGCTAAATCTCAAATTTTATGGTGGCTGGAAGGTCACATAAATCTGACAGTGCAGGTTCAATCCCTGGATCAGCTCCATGGACTGATGGAGATTTTTTTTCCTGCTGGTTCTCTTTAAAAACCTTGTCCCAGTTCAAAATGTAAACTCCTTCCCTGTCTTCATCTACATCCAGCCAGGAGCGGAGTGTCTGGCTCAAGGCTCTGGAGCCCATCAATCATCTCAGGTGCCTTAACTCCAAATTTCACACCCTCGGGGAGGGGCTCTGAAGTGCTGCTCACCTGACGCCAACTCCGAGGCTCCTTCTGTGCCTCTCCTTGCTGGGAGAGCTACTGAAAATCATTTTAAAAACTGAAAATTGTTAGCAACAGAACTGCCAGGAGCGGCTTCACAAATTCCCTTTATTTCAAGGCTTTTCAAGTGGCTCCTGCTTGTCACAGCACTCAAATGGAGCTGTTGCTGGTTTACTAAAATTAAAAAAAAATCTGTTTCCAAGCACTTGGAGCTGCAAATCCTCCTCCTTCTGTTGCAGACCTGATGGACACCAGAATAACTTGAGGAGTTCTGCCTATGAATCCCTGATGGAAATAGTGAAAAACAGTGCCAAGGACTGTTACCCTGCTGTCCAAAAAACCACCCTGGTCATCATGGAGAGGCTCCAACAAGTGCTGCAGATGGAGGTGGGTAAATTCCTGGTTTAAAATTTAAAATTTAAATTTAAAACTCTGTCCCTGGGAGTGTCCAAATCCAGGCATGGTGGGAGGTGTCCCTGCCCATTTGGGATTTAAGGCCCCAAACCACTCAGGGATTCTATATTCAGCTTCTTCACAGCCCCTCTGCTCTGAAATCCAGAAAGAACAAATATTTAAAGTACAACCTGGCTCTCCCTGGAGCTGCCAGGATCCCAGGCAGCCTCTTCACACGTGGGGTTTTGTTCTTGTTTCAGTCTCACATCCAGAGCACCTCTGACAGAATCCAGTTCAACGACCTCCAGTCCCTTCTCTGTGCTACTCTCCAGGTAAGTTCCTCTCTCCTGGCTTTGCTGTGGGAATAAAGTGATTTTTGAGGTGGTTTTGTGCCCCTGGAGCTGCACCCTCAGCTTCTGGTGCTGAGAATTGAATAAAAGAAGTGGATTTTGGGTCCCAGCTGACACGTGGGAGGTGATGCAAGGTTCAGGAGTCTCTAAGTTGTGCTCTAGTGACAAAATTCAGGGCAATGTGACTCAAAGAAGCTGCTGGGGATTTTATAAAAGATTGTCTGTGCTGTCAGATTGGTTCTTGGGTTGGCTACAGCCTCAACAATCTCACAGACAACAACAAAAAAAATTCCCTCAAGGCTTTGATTCCCTCATCTGCCTCTCGTGCTTGGTGCTCCTGATCCAAATAAATCAAAATGTTCTGGGTGTCCTCAGAATTCCCAATTAAACATCTGCTGACGAGCAGGAGCCACCAGTGCAGTGCTTGTTGCTGCAAACACTGCTCAAAAAAGAGGTTTTCTCCCCAAAACCAGCTCAGAGCAACCCAGGTGGTCTCCAGGATGACTGGAGAAATCTTTCATTTCATCCTCAAAAGCTTTGTGGTTGTTTCCACTCTCCAATTTTACTGTGATTTTTGAAAATAATGAGAAATGGGAATAATCTGTCCTTAGAAGGAGTTTTAATGGGGAATTTTCACCCTGGAATCTCACAGGATGGGCACTGATCTCTGCCTGGGGAGTGTAATCCAGGTGGAATTGAGATGCCAATTTTAATTTCTAAATGTGTTTTTTTATTACCATCCCAAGAACCTGAACCTGAATTTTTTTACCCACTTGTGGCAAATGCTTAAAAACCACTGAGTGAAACTTAGCAGAAGGGCTTTTTCAGTATTAAAAAAATAAAAGATATGAGGTTTTTTCCCAATTTTTTTTGTTGTTTTGCTGGAAATGCAATTATAAACATCCAGCAGAAGAAAAAACATTTGTTAATATTGAAAATTAAGTGAGAAAATCCCATCCCTGGAAGGAACAACTTGATTTAGTGGAATGTGTTCCTGTCCATGGATTTTGGGGATTTTTAAGCTCCCATCCCCCCCAAACCATCCTGTAATTCCCTAAATCAAGTCTTAATTATATAAACAGCCAAAGTCCATCTTTGTGGAGTGAAAAATTAAACTTTAAATAATTACTTTCTTCTGGAAACTAGGCATTCTTTTTCTTTTCCTGGGAACTGTTGTATTTTAATTACTTCCAGCATTTCTAAACTTGAATGCAGAAGCCAAACTCAGGTTCAACCCTTACAAGCTCAGCTGCTACAGAAAAAAAAAAAAGGATTTCATTATTATGTTTTTTAATAGGCTAAATTTGGTCTGGTCACATTTAATTCCAGCTTACAAATGGCAAAGCTTTGAGAACAGCCCATGCAGCAGGAAAGGCAAATTCAGCTGGAAAATCTGAATGCAGCCAAATGAACGGGACTTTGCAGCCACAAAAGCAGATTTTTGGCAGCAAAGGGGTTCAAACAGCAGCTCTTTCATCCTTATCAAAACTCCTGGGGCTGTGGGAATGCTTTATCTGTGGGATGAGCGGTGATTTTTGCCCGTTTTCCATGGTTTTTCCCTCAGAACGTGCTGCAGAAGGTGCGGCTCCCAGCAGTGTGGGAATGCTGGGATGAGCAGTGGTTTTTGCCCATTTTCCGTGGTTTTTCCCTCAAAAGGAGCAGCACCCACGGCTGTGGGAGTGCTTTACCTGCAGGATGAGCGGTGATTTTTTTCCCATTTTCCATGATTTTTCCTTCAGAAGGTGCAGCCCCCATGGCTGTGGGAACGTTGAGATGTGCAGTGATTTTTGTTCCCCGTTTTCCATGGTTTTTCCCTCAGAACGTGCTGTGGAAGGTGCAGGTCCCGTGGCTGTGGGAATGCTCTGTCTGTGTGATGAGCGGTGATTTTTGCCTGTTTTCCGTGGTTTTTCCCTCAGAAGGAGCAGGTCCGGGGCTGTGGGAGTGCTTTACCTGCAGGATGAGTGGTGATTTTTTCCTGTTTTCCGTGGTTTTTCCCTCAGAACGTGCTGTGGAAGGTGCAGGTCCCAGGGCTGTGGGAATGCTCTGTCTGTGGGACGAGTGGTGATTTTTTCCCATTTTCCATGGTTTTTCCCTCAGAAGGAGCGGACCCACAGCTGTGGGAGTGCTTTACCTGCGGGATGAGCAGTGATTTTTGCCCGTTTTCCGTGGTTTTTCCCTCAGAACGTGCTGCGGAAGGTGCAGCACCCAGGGCTGTGGGAATGCTGGGATGTGCAGTGATTTTTTTTCCCGTTTTCCATGGTTTTTCCCCCAGAACGTGCTGCGGAAGGTGCAGCACCCGTGGCTGTGGGAATGCTGAGATGTGCAGTGATTTTTTTTCCCGTTTTCTGTGGTTTTTCCCTCAGAACGTGCTGCGGAAGGTGCAGCACCCGTGGCTGTGGGAATGCTGAGATGTGCAGTGATTTTTTTCCCGTTTTCCGTGGTTTTTCCCTCAGAAGGAGCAGGTCCGGGGCTGTGGGAGTGCTTTACCTGCGGGATGAGTGGTGATTTTTGCCCGTTTTCCGTGGTTTTTCCCTCAGAACGTGCTGCGGAAGGTGCAGCACCAGGACGCGCTGCAGATCTCGGACGTGGTGATGGCGTCGCTGCTCAGAATGTTCCAGAGCACGGCCGGCTCCGGGGGCGTGCAGGAGGACGCCCTGATGGCCGTCAGCACCCTGGTGGAAGGTCAGGAGCGGGCTGGGAGCAGCCAGGGGTGGGGTTGGATCCGGGAATTTTGGGCAAAGCGGTGAAAAATGCAATTTGTGCTGCAGGGAAGGGGGGGTGCTCTGTCCATGGAAGCGTCCAAGGCTGGAGCAACCTGGGGTAGTGGAAAGTGTCACTTCAAGGTCCCCTCCAACCCAAGGAACCCTGGGATTCTGAAATCCAAACCACCTTGGAGTGTGGAATTTTGGTTTCTTGCGTTTTCTTAACATTCCCAAGTTAAAATGAGGATAAGGCAGTGAAGGAGAGCTGGGGGTGCTCACATGGCCGAAGTGTCCAAGGCCAGGCTGGACAGGGCTTGGAGCAGCTTGGGGTAGTGGAAGATGTCACTTGAAGGTTCTTTTAATCCCAAGAAATCCTGGGATCCTAAAACCAACCCACCTTGGAGCATGGAGTTGTGGTCTGGTGTATTTTCTTATTACTTCCAATAAGAATTTGGGAATTTGTCCAGTCCAGGAGGACCTGGATGATTTCGCTGCTCTCACTTGTCGAGTGGAGAGTTGGTTTTCACTGGGTTCGGGTGGAATTTTTGAGGGATATCTGATTTGTTGTTTATGGCAAATGCCAGGAGCTGGGATTTTCCTTCTCACTGGAATGTTTTCCCTGCACAGTCCTGGGTGGAGAATTCCTGAAGTACATGGATGCCTTCAAACCTTTCCTTGGGATTGGGCTGAAAAACTACGCTGAGTACCAGGTATGGACCAGTTTTCTCCCTTTTCCAAGGAAATTGTGGCTGCCCCACACCTGGAATTTTCCAGGGCCAGGTTTGGATGTGTTTTGGGATAGTGAAGGGTGTCCCTGCCCATCCAGTGGGGTGGCTTCCAACCCAAACAATCCCATGAGTCTAAACTCCAAACCACCTCGGAGCGTGGAATTTTGGTTTCTTACGTTTTCTTAGTTACTTCCAGGGAAAAGCGTGGATAAGGCAGCACGTTCCCCTTGGAATGTCAAATCCTGGTGCCCACCAGGGGAATTCAGAGGCTTTTCCCCAGCCCAGATCCCTGCTGGGATTTCCCCTTGGAATATCAAATCCTGGCTGGGATTTCCCCTTGGAATATCAAATCCTGGCTGGGATTTCCCCTTGGAATATCAAATCCTGGCTGGGATTTCCCCTTGGAATATCAAATCCTGGCTGGGATTTCCCCTTGGAATATCAAATCCTGGCTGGGATTTCCCCTTGGAATATCAATCCTGGCTGGGATTTCCCCTTGGAATATCAATCCTGGCTGGGATTTCCCCTTGGAATATCAAATCCTGGCTGGGATTTCCCCTTGGAATATCAATCCTGGTGGCCTCCACGGGAGTTTTGGAGTAGTTTTTCCAGCCCAAAGCCTGGCTAGGATTTCCCCTTTGAAACTGGAATTTGGAGATGTTTTTCCAGCCCTGATCCAACTCCGTGCTGTCAGCCAGCTCGTTACTCTCAGAATTTAATCACCTCCCATCCCTCTGGAGCACCGGGACGACCCCAAATCCCTGGGGGGCGACCCCAAATCCCCGGGGATGCTCCCGAGTCCCAGAGCTGATCCCTGCTCCGTTGCAGGTCTGCCTGTCAGCGGTGGGGCTGGTGGGGGACCTGTGCCGAGCCCTGCAGTCCAACATCCTCCCCTTCTGCGACGAGGTGATGCAGCTGCTCCTGGAGAACCTGGGGGTGAGTGGGAGATTCCCGGCTCCCGAGTAACAGTTGGATGCTCACTCTTCCCAGGGGAGTGGGAGGTGGGAGAAGCCTGGGAAAAGTGGGAGGAATTCTCTGGGAACGTCTCGTGTTCGGCGGCGCCGCGCGGTTTGAGCGGCGGCCAGGAGGTGTTGGGGGCAAGGGCTTTGTGTTCTGGGGGAATGTCTCATTTATCAGCCCGCTGCATTCCTAAATAAATGGCTTCTTGAATTCCTGAATTCCTCCCAAATTCCTTCCTCTCTCCCACTCTCTCTCCCTGATTCCTTCTGAATTCTTTCCTGAATTCCTTCTGAATCCCTTCCTGAGTTCTTGAACTCATTCCTTCCTGAACTCATTCCTTCCTTCCAAATTCCTCCCTCCCTTCCTGTTGAATTCCTTGTGAATTCTGAGTTCCTTCCTTCCAAATTCCTTTCTTCCTTCTGAATTCCTTCCTCCCTTTCCCTCCCTCTCCCACGTTCCTGGGACATTTCCAGGTATTTTCCAACCCCTGGCTGCGCTTGCTCCAACATTTCCCACCCCTTCCACTGGAGAAATATCCTGAAACTCCCCACGCAAGGCCCCTGGGGCAGCTTGAGGCCGTTCCCTCCTTTTCTTTGCCCCTTCCCACACTGATCCAGGCCCTTTTTGGGATGTTTTTCCCAGAACGAGAACGTGCACAGGTCGGTGAAGCCGCAGATCCTCTCGGTGTTCGGGGACATCGCCCTGGCCATCGGGGGCGAGTTCAAGAAGTACCTGGACGTGGTGCTCAACACCCTCCAGCAGGCATCCCAGGCCCAGGTGGACAAGGTGAGCCCTCCCCAGTCCCAGGGGACATTCCCAGGGTCTCACCTTGGTGCCTGAAGAGGCTGGACAGAGTTAAAGGAGTGGAGTAGGGATTTATTAAAAGGCTTCAAGGATGCAGCTTGGGCAGCACAAGAGCCTGGCCAAGGCTGCACCCGGAGGGACTCGGAGCCACGAGTTTTCACACTTTTGGGGGTTTTGGTCCATTTCCATATTGGGGTTGATTGTCCAGTCCAGCTCCAGGGTGCAGTCCCATCCTCCCAGATCTCTCCATTTGTTTTGTTTGCACTTTTTGGGCCTTTTTGTTGTTAACACTTTGTGGGCCTGAAGCTGCAGTGGTGTCCTTGACTCTGGGGCTGGAAAGGGATTGTTTTGGGACTGACCTGTGAGGAGAGCTGGCTAACGCTCTCTGTGAAGTTCAGAGTCACACACTGAGGCAGTGCAGGGTCTGGACAAGGCGAGAGCTGAAGCTGCAGGCGTCACTCTGTCCCTGTGTCTGTCCCTGTGTCTGTCCCCAGTCCGACTACGACATGGTGGATTACCTGAACGAGCTGCGGGAGGGCTGCCTGGAGGCCTACACTGGCATCATCCAGGGGCTCAAGGGAGACCAGGAGAACGTGCACCGTGAGTGGGATCCCTGTGGGATGGAGCCGGGAGCCATCCTGGAAGTCAGCCACCTCCAGCTGGAATCCTGGCTGTTCCCACGTGTCCCATACGAGCCTCCCTAGGCCTCCCTGTGGGGTTGTCACGTCCCTGCTCCTTCCCTTCCTGTGAAGTCATCCCGTGTCACCCCCAAACCACATCTCCTTTTCTGCCCTTACTCTCCTGAATCCCTTTTCCCCCATGAATTCCGTTTTTTCCCCTTAATCCCCTGAATTCCCTTTTTTTCCCCATTCTTTCCCTGAATTCTCTTTCTTCCCCTTAATCCCCTGAATTCCCTTTTCTCCTGTTGATTCCCTGAATTCCCTTTTTTCCCCATTCTTCCCCTGAATTCCCTTTTCTCCTGTTGATTCCCTGAATTCCCTTTTTTCCCTGTTCTTTCCCTGAATTCCCTTTTCTCCTGTTGATTCCCTGAATTCCCCTTAATCCCCTGAATTCCCTTTTCTCCTGTTGATCCCCTGAATTCCCTTTCTTCCCCTTAATCCCCTGAATTCCCTTTTCTCCTGTTGATCCCCTGAATTCCCCTTTTTCCTGAATTCCCGGTGCCACATCCCCACATTCCTGGGACATCCCAGGGATCCAGGAGCTCCCCCAGGCCCCCTTTTGGAGTTCTCCCATCCCTGCCCTGCCCCAGCGAGCGCTCAGAGCAGGCCCAGCAGAAATCCCAACACCCCGGGATCGTTTCCCCCGGGAGGGGGGCTCCGGGCGGGACCCCGGCTGTTTTTTGGGAGCATCCCAAGCCTTCCCAGAGCTCTGAGCAGGCCTTTCCCCGCAGCCGACGTGATGCTGGTGCAGCCCAGGGTGGAATTCATCCTGTCCTACATCGACCACATCGCGGGGGACGAGGATCACACGGACGGGGTGGTGGCCTGCGCCGCCGGGCTCATAGGGTGAGGCGTCCCCGTCCCCTTCCCGCAGGACATCCTGGGCCTGCCCCTTGCTCCTGCCCACCCGAGCCTTTTAGGGTCAGTTTTGGGGTTGGAGTTTATGAAGGGATTTGGCAGGTGAGAGAATCATCACGAAAGTCCCGGATTCAGGGTTTTTCCAGGAGTTTGGAACGCAGAAAACCTTTATTCTTAGGGAACAGGGGTTGAAATCCTGAAATCTGCCCTTTTTCCTGCCTGTCTGAAGGTTTGGTGTCAGTTCTGGGTTGGAATTTGGGGGTTTGGCTCAAGGTGTGAAGGGGCTCCACAGGTGAGAAAGGCATCGCAGAAATCCCAGATTTAGGATTTTCCCAGAAGTTTGGAAGCCAAAAAAAACCCCTCATCGTTAGGGAACAGAGGCAGCCCGGTGAAAATTCTGGAATCTGCCCCTTTTTCCTGCCTGTCTGAAGTTTCTGTGTCAGTTCTGGGGTTGGGCTTTGGGGGTTTGGCTCAAGGTGTGAAGCGGCTCCTCAGGTGAGAAAGGCATCACAAAAATCCCAGATTCAGGATTTTTCCAGGAGTTAAGAACCCAAAAAACCCCTCATCCTTGGGGAGCAGAGAAAGGCAGGCTGAGATGTTTTCATTTCTCCTGCTGAATTTAAGGAAAATTCTGGAGAAATCAACCTTTGGACAAGAACTGGAGCATTTTTAATCCCAGTTTCCCCAAAATCAGCCCCCCCGAGCAGCACTTTGTGCCACTCACGTGGTTCGTTTCCCGATTCTCCTCTGCCTCCAGGGATTTGTGTACAGCTTTTGGGAAGGATGTCCTGAAATTAGTAGAAGCCAGACCCATGATCCACGAACTGCTAACGGAAGGGAGGAGATCCAAGACGAACAAAACGAAAACCCTGGCGACCTGGGCCACGAAGGAGCTGAGGAAGCTCAAGAACCAAGCTTGGTGAGGCTCATCCCCGTCTTGTTTTCCCTGGAGAGTCGTGGGGCTGGCTCAGCTCAGCCTGGCACGCGTCTCAGTCCCAAGGCTGTGTCTCCCACGGGGCTGTTCCTGGCTTTTGGTGGGCAAGAAGCCCCATTTGGGGTTTTTTTATTTCTCTCTTGAATCCTACAAAGTCATTTTTTCCCCAGTTTTGAAGCTGGAAAAGTCTCCAAGGTTGAATCCAACCCAATTTTTATCCCCATGTTTTTTTCCTCCTGATTTGAGGTTTTTTTGTTGTAATCCTGGAATTCTGAAATCTGGAAAAGTCTGCAGAGTGGAGCCCGGCCCCAGAGCCACATCCCCAGGGTTCAGCACTCCCAGGGCTTTCATTCCCTCAGTTCCCTTTTTCCCCTTAAATTCCCTTCTCCCCCCTCTTCCCCCCGAATTCCCTTTTTTCATCCTAATTATCTGAACTCCCCTGGATTCCCTTTAATGTCCTTTTCCCCCTTTAATCTTCTTTTCCCCCTCAATTCCTTGAATCCCCTTTTTTCCTCCTAATCCCCTTTTTTCCCCCTGAATTACCCTTTTTTCCTAAATTCCCTGAATTCCCATTTTTCCCCTGAATTCCCTGAATTGCATTTTTCCCCTGAATTGCATTTTTCCCCTGAATTCCCTTTTTTCCCCCTGAATTCCTGTTTTTCCCCGAATTCCCTGAATTCCCTTTTTCCCCTGAATTCCTTTTCCCCCCCATTTTCCCCTCAATTCCCTTTCCCCCCCCGAATTCCCCAAATCCTAATTCCCCCCCCCCCCAAATCTCCATTTTTTCCCCCTAAATTCCTTTTTTCCCCCTTTTCCAGATCTGTTACCATTGGGACGACACCTGAGGACCCCCACTGGATAAAAAACCAACAACACCACCAAGAAAAAAAAAGGAAAAATCTCCAATCTCCTAGAAACCCCCCCAGAACCCCGGGAGTGAGGACGTGTGCGGATGTTTGGGAATGAGAGGATGCTGAGGATGAGTGAGTGAGGCTCGAGCACAAATCCCAACCTCTGGTGACCCCCGGCATCCAGGAGGGAATTCTGTGCCCCAAAAATTCCAAAAGAAAATTTAAAAAAAGGGGGGAAAAAAGCAAAATTCCCGGCGGGCCAGGAGCGGCTGAGCTCGGAGGAGAGAGCGAGGGGAGAGCGGGGAAAATTGGGATTGAGGCGGCGCTGCTGGGGAGAGAGAGAGAGAGGGGGAACACTGGGATTGCCCAGGGATTTGGGATCGCCCAGGGATCTCCCAGGGATTTGGGATCGCCCAGGGATTTGGGATTTCCCAGAGATCTCCCAGAGATTTGGGATCTCCCAGGGATTTGGGATCTCCCAAGGGATTTGGGATCTCCCAGGGATTTGGGATCTCCCAGGGATTTGGGAATCTCTGGGATGAGGCAAATCCCAAAGGAGAGCGAAGGAGTTCCAGGAGGAGTGAGTGTGTGTGAGTGAGGTCATTTCCACATTCTCAACTTCCCAAAAAAAAAAGACAAAAAAACAACAAAAAAAAGAAGAATTCATTGCAGTTTCTCTTTTTTTTTTTTTTTTCCCAAAATCACAAAAATATAAATTTCTGGGGGAAAAAAAAAAAAAAGACAAAAAAATCTAAAATCTACAAAATTTAAGGGTTCAGCTGTTGCATTTCACTGAGGTTCAGGCAGTAAGAGATGGGGAAAAAAGTAGAAAAGAGGGAAAAAAAAAACTTTAAGGAAAGTCGCTTTTTTTAGGGATTTTATTTTTAGGGAATGCTGAATGTTTGGAGCTCTTGGCTTGTCCTGCTCAGCAACAAAAGCGCCTTTCCTTCCTTAAATATTCAACTGTGAATGTAGAAATGGGGGAAAAACACAATTTTGGGTTGCAGGGAATAGAAAAATCCGTTTGTCCAGCGAGTTTCAGGCTTCAGAAATTCAAAAAAAAATCAAACATGTCAGGAAAAAGAATTCAAAAATCAGATTTTCTTTTTTTTTGAAGTGCTGCAAATTGGGAACAGAGATCTCCTGACTCGGACTGTAGCAGAATCAAAATTGTGCCAAAGAGTTCAAAAAGAGGTGAAAAAAAAACATGAAATAAATAAAAATATGCACAAAAAGAAGGAAAATTTTTTAAAATTCAGGTGATGTTTGGAGAGGAAATCGGATGTGAAGAAAAACCCCCAAAACTGGGATTCAAAGCTGTTCATTTGGAATTCTTTGGGATTTTTTTTTGCTTTCTCGGGGCTCGATTCGAATCAGGCTCGATGTGGTTTTCGGTCTCTTGCTGCACTTGGAAAAACACCAGGAAAAAATAAAAAACAGGAAAAAAAAAAAGGAAAAAAAAAGAAATTTCTATGAAATATATAAATATATAACTTGAGTTGAGCTGACAACGCCGGCGCTTGTAAAAGGTTTCTATTTTTCCACTGCAGTTGAAGATGAATAAAATGGTGTCAAACATTCCCCAACATTTCCCTTTTTTGTTTTGTTGGGGCACTTTTGGCTCTTCCCAGGGAACCCCAGGAAATTGGGATTTTTGTTGGATTTGGGTCCCCCCCGAGTTTCTCTTGGCCGCTCCCGGGATCCTCCCTGTGGGAGCAGAAATTCCCTCCGGAGAAGGAAAAGGGGGATCCAGGGAAAAGGGGGAATCCAGGGAAAAGAGGAATCCATGGAAAAAGGGAATGCAGGGAAAAGGGGAATCCAGGGAAAAGGGGAATCCATGGGAAAGGGGGAATGCAGGGAAAAAGGGAATGCAGGGAAAAAGGGAATCCAGGGAAAAGGGGAATCCAGGGAAAAGGAATGCAGAGAAAAGGGGAATCGAGGGAAAAGGGAGAATGCAGAGAAAACGGGGAATGCAGGGAAGAGGGGGAATCCAGAGAAGCTTTTTGTGTTCCCAGGAGGGGCAGGGGGAGATTGGAGATGATTGGAGATTGCAGATTGCAGTTGGGAGTTTGGAGTTTAAAGTTTGGAGTTTGGAGATTGGAGTCTGGAGTTTGGAGATTGGAGATTAAAGTTTGGAGTATGGAGTTAGTTTGGAGTTTGGAGATTAAAGTTTGGAGTATGGAGTTAGTTTGGAGTTTGGAGATTGGAGATTAAAGTTTGGAGTATGGAGTTAGTTTGGAGTTTGGAGTTTGGAGATTAAAGTTTGGAGTATGGAGTTAGTTTGGAGTTTGGAGTTTGGAGATTAAAGTTTGGAGGTTGCAGTTTGGAGTTAGTTTGGAGTTTGCAGCTCTGGAGGGTCAGGGGGAGTTTGGAGATTGGAGATTAGAGTTTGGAGTTTGGAGCTGGCAGCTCTGGAGGGGCCGGGAGCTCCTGGGAGGGGAGCAGAGAGCGGGGCAGGATCTGCTCCTCGCTCCGGGAGCTTTCCTTTCATTTTTAGCTTCATTTTTCTTTTTTTCCCAATTTTTCCCTTCATTTTAATTTTTTATCTTTTATTTTTCCAATTTTGGTTTTCCTTTTTAATTATTTTTCATTTTTCTTCAAATTTTCATCTCTTTTTTTCTCTTTTTTCTTTTTTTCTTGATTTTTTTCCTCAGAATTTTTCCTTTATTTTTCGTTTTAATTTTTCTTGGTTTTTTTTTTCCCATTCCTGGTTTTCTGTTTTCCTTTCTTGCTCATTTTTCATTTTTCCTTTCCTTTTTTTCTTTCTTTATTTCTTTTCCTTTCCTCTCCATTTCTATTTTCCTTTCTGTTTTATTTTTCCCACTTTATTTTCCTTCCATTTCTTTTCATTTTTAATTTTTTTTTATTTTTTCATTTTTCTCCATTTTTTCCCTTTTTTTCATTTTTTTCAATTTTTCTTCACTCTTCCCATTCCCCTTCACATTTTCCCCGTTTCCCCAGCCTTTCCAACTTGGTTTTTCCCCACCACATTTCATCATTTTCTCTTTTTTTTGGGATTTCCCCCCTTTTTTCCCCTCCCGTGTGTACAGGGTACCAGTCGTGAACGTGCCTTCCGCGCTCTGCCCCGTGCAGAACCAACAAAATACCCTAAAACCACCCTAAAACACCCCAAAATACCCCAAAACCACCTCAAATTACCCCAAAACCACCCCAAAACCCCCGGGCTCCCTCCCAGCCTCCGCTTCCCCCGGCCCGGGCGGCGATTCCCAGAGGGGGAGCAGCAAAATCTGAGAAACGCAAGAAAAAAAGACAAAAATATGAAAAAAAATTTAATAAAAAATTTAAAACTTAATAAAAAATAATTTAAAAAATAAAATTTCATTAAAATAAAAAAAAAAAGCCGTTCCCGGGCGGGAGGAGCCGCGCGGCGCCGGGGCCGCTTCTGCTCCCGGGGCTGGTTCTGGTTCCAGTCCTGGGGCTGGTTCTGGTTCTGGTCCTGATTCTGTTCTGGTTCCAGTTCTGGTCCCGGGTCTGGTTCCGGGTCTGGTCCCGGTTCTGGCTCTGTTTCTGGTCCTGGTTCTGGTTCCAGTCCCGGCTCTGTTTCTGGTCCTGGTTCTGGTTCCAGTCCCGGCTCTGTTTCTGGTCCTGGTTCTGGTTCCAGTCCCGGCTCTGTTTCTGGTCCCAGTTCTGTTCTGGTTCCAGTTTGGTCCTGGTTCCGGTTCTGGTTCTGGTCCCGGTTCCGGTTCTGGTCCCGGTTCTGGTCCCGGTTCTAGTTCTATTTCTGGTCCTGATTCTGTTCTGGTTCTGGTTCCAGTCCCAGCTCTGTTTCTGGTCCCGGTTCTGTTCTGGTTCCAGTCCCGGTTCTGGTTCCGTGGCCGGTGCCGGGTGGGTCCCGGCTGTGGCGGCGCAGAATAAACGAACTCTGAGCGTAGAGCAGAGACGGCTCCGGCTCGTGTTTGGGCTCTGGGGGTTTTGGAAGGGTTTTTGGGGTCATTTTGGCTTTTTCAGGGGAGTTTTGGGGCCGTTTTTGGGCTCTGGGGGCTTTTCTCGGGGGCGTTGAGGGGTTTGTTTTTGGGGATTTGTTCTCTTTCTAAGGGGCTTTTTTTGGTTATTGGGAACCTTTTTTGGGTGGGTTTTTTTTTTTTTTTTTGGGCTTTCTTGGGCTTTTTGGAGGTTTTGGGGCTTTGGGAAAGTTTTTTGAGCTTTTTTGGAGTGGGTTGGGGGCTTTGCTCTTCTTTTGGCCTTTCCTGGAGGGTTTTTGGGGGGGCTTTTGGGGGCCTGCTTTGGGTTTTTTGGAGGGCTTTTTGGGTGTTTTTTGGGGTGGTTTTGGGTTTTTTGGGGTGGTTTTGGGGTGGTTTTTGGGGCGGTTCTGGGTTTTTTGCGGGGCTTTTTGGGGTGTATCACACGGAATTCAAACCTGCCCCTCCTCGATCCCGTCGCTGCCGGGGCTCGGATCGAGCTCTTCCAGCATTTTTGGGGTTCCTGGAGCCCTTGGGGCCGCATCACGAGGAGCCGGGCGCTGCTGGAGGCGCCGAATCCCGGGGCGTCCCCCATTCCCGGAGCCCCCAAACTCCCGCAGGTCCCGGGATCCCAGCTGGGGCTCCCAGATCCCTGCAGCTCCGCCCCCGTTAATTACCAATCAATCAAATTATCGATCAATCAGCAAAGGAGCCACCCCGGGACGCTCCTCCAGCTCCACGAAATCCCTGGGAAAACCCCGGGCAGGATGCGTTTATCCCCCTCCCAAACCGGACATCAAAACCCCACTTTCATTTTGATTTTCCCCAATATTTTTATTTTTTCCCCATTTTTTCCTGCTGCTCCGTTTCCCGGGAGCCTCTGCCAGGCTCCTGCCCCCGCTCGGAGACGCCGTGGGAGGCGAGTGCCGAGCTCGCGTTTCCTCTCCGGGGGAGCCGGAGGTGACAGCGCTGTGTCACCGGTGCCATCTGTGCCACCACCCCGGCCCGGGGACACGCCGTCATTCCCGGGATCGCTCAGCAGCAGCTCCTGGAATTATCCGGGGCTGGCCTGGTGGTCCCTACCCCTCAGAGAGGAGGAAAAGCTGATTTTCTTAGGAAAAGTGGTAAAAAATGAGCCCCGAGTGGATTCTGGAGCCTCGGACGCGCCGCGGTGGCCTCGGGACCTTTCCCCGGGCTCTGTCACCCGGAGGTGACACTCTGTCGGTGCTTCCCCCCCCAGAGGGGACAGGACGCCCTGGCGCCGGTGCCACCCTCTGGAATGGGATTTTCCAGCCCAGGGAATCCCGGTCCGGCCGTTTTGCTCTTGGTGGCCGAGGTGGTTTTGCTCCTTTGCGATGTCCCCATCCCTGTCCCCATCCCTGTCCCCATCCCTGGCTGGATTCCTGCTGCTGGGAGGGAGGGTTTTCCCGGTTTTCCAGCATTTCCATGGAATCCGGCTGCAGAGGCAGCTCCGGGGCCGTTCCCGTCCCTTCAGCCCCTGCCCCCCGAATGTCTGGGGGTGCTGCAATCCCCCCTGGCCCGGGGGTTCCCTCTGCCGATCCCAAACATTCCAGAGGCTGTCCGAGGGATCCCCGCCGGCCGGGGCAGCTCCCCTCCGCTGCCCTCGGCTCCAAACTTCCCGGAAAAAGTTGGGAAGGGGGAAAAAAGGCCCCGGGGACAGAGGGGGGGGTCCCGGTGCTCCCCTTTTCTCCCCAGTGGGGCTCCGTGGGAAACGCAGCCGTGGGAAGAGCAGGGAAATCCCATGGCATGACCCAGCGCTGTCCAGAGGGGCTGCGGGGACCCCAAATCCCCCAAATCCCCGGGAATGGCTCAGGTGAGACAATTCCAGCAGCTTGGACCTGTCCTGCCGCCCTCTGCTCCTCCTGCCCACACCCTGCGACAGCTCCCGGGGTGGCCCCACGGTTTGTCCCCATGGCCCAGGGCCCTCCTGTGCCCCTGGGGGGGTCCCTGCCTCCACCAGGAGGCTCCGGGATGCTTTTGCTTCCAAATCACCGGGCGGAAATCCTTCACTTGCACTTCAAAGCCTTCGCGGCCGGCCCTCGTCAGGAGGGGTTATTCTGGGGCGCTGTTTGCGGCAGATCCCGTCCCCGCGGGTCCCCGCGGACCCTGCCCGCCCTTCCCCGCTGCTGTCCCACCCTCCGGTGCCCTTCCAGGGGCTCGCTGCCTTCCCTGGGCGGTGATCGGTGGAAATTCCAGCGGGAGCGGCCGCGAGGTGTCGGTGCCCCCGCCCCGGCATCGGCCTCCCAAAATATTCCCGGCCTCGCGGTGCGCTTTCAGCGGCCACGGCATCTCCTGGGATCTCGGCACCCCTGGGAGGTGCCCCCCAGTGCCAGGGGCCTGCCCGAGCCCCCCGCTCAGGCTGCTGGAGCCCCTCCAGGCTCTCCAGGGGAATCCGGACTGGGAACCCCAGTTCGAAGCTCCCAGTTTGAAGCTTTGCTCCCTTTGAGTCTCCTGCTGGGACCCAAAACCCCGAGCTGGATTCTCCACGGTGACAGAGCCGTGCTCAGGACCCGGACTTCTCCGTGCTGCCCTCTCCCAGCTCAGCTTTGGGGCCGGATCCCGCTCAGGGCCCGTCCCTGGGGCTGCTCCTTGCCCCCGGCTCCTCCAGAGGCCTTGGCGGGGATGTTTGGAGTGTCGGGGTCCCGCAGATCCCCCCGGCTCCATCCCTGGGGCTGCTCCCCATTCCCAGCCCCATCCCTGGGGCTCTGCTCCCCTCAGCTCCATCCCTGGGGCTGCTCCCCATTCCCGGCTCCATCCCTGGGGCTCTGCTCCCCTCAGCTCCATCCCTGGGGCTGCTCCCCATTCCCAGCTCCATCCCTGGGGCTCTGCTCCCCATTCCCAGCCCCATCCCTGGGGCTCTGCTCCCCGTTCCCGGCCCCTCTGCTGGGGTGGGGTGAGGCCCTGGCAGGATCTCGTGCCACCGGGGGCACTCAGAGCCGGGGATGTGTCCGTCCGTCTGTCCGTGCCATTCCAGGGGCTGTCCTCGGCCGCCAGGGTGGCAGTGTCCCCTCCCCGGGGGTTTTTGTCCCCCGGAGCCCCCGGCGGGCGCGGCGAAAGGAGAGCAGCTATTAATAACCCTGCACAGCCGGGAGAAGATGTGATTCCATCATGGAAGCGGCTCCGAGAACAATTCAGGGAATAAAATGTTCGGGGGGGGGAGGGGGGGTTGGGGGGCGGGGGCAGGGGGGGAGCCCAGCCCCCACCGCGCGGGGCTGCGGCTCCGCCATGCCGGAGCCCCCCGGGGGTGCAGGGGGAAGCCCCCCGGCCCCGCGACCACCCCCGGGGGGGCCGGGCGGGCACGGGAGGGGCCCGGGGGTCGGTGGCGCCCCTCCCGGGGCGGGCCGCGGCAGGGGGGTGGGGGTCCGGGCTCCGGCGCGCGTGTCCCCCCCGGAGCATCCCCGGGACCGGCCGTGCCCCGGAGGGGGGGTCACAGCCCCGGGGGCGGCCCCGGCGCGTGGCGGGGGAGGGGCTGGCGGCCGCCCGGTGCCCACGTGGTTTGTCGGTGTCTCCGGAGCGGAAGAAACGGCGGCGGGGCCGGGGCTGCGGCGGGGACCGGGAACGGCAGCGGGACCCGGCGGGGCGGGGACGGAGCCGCATCCCGGCGGGCGCCGCCGCAGCGCAGCAGCAGCGCCGGTGAGTGCGGGGCCTGGGCCGGGGGACAGCGGGAGGGGCCGGGGGGGCAGAGCGGGCTGCCCCCGCCCCACCGGGCCTGTCCTCTCCCGCCACAGCGCGACCCCAGCCCCGGCCCCAGCCCCATCTCCCCCCGCCGCCTTCACCATCCCGGCTTCATCCTCATCCGCGGCTCCATCCTCACCTCCATCCTCATCCTCACCCCCATCCCCATCTCCCTCCCCGGCTGGATTCGCATCTTCATCCCCACCCTCATCCCCATCCCCGGTTCCGTGCCCATCTCCACCCGTGCTTCCATCCCGCTCCCATCCCCATCCCCGGCTCCATCCTCATCCTCGTCCCCGGCTCCATCCTCATCCCCATCCCCGGCTCCATCCTCATCCCCATCCCCGGCTCCATCCTCGTCCCCGGCTCCATCCTCATCCTCATCCCGTCCCGGCTCCGCCCCGGACCCCTCCCGCGTTTCCGTCCCCGTCCCCCGCCCGGCGACCCCCGGCGCGCTGCGGCCCCGGGCTGAGCGGGGGGGGGCGGGCGGCACCGGGCCGGGCCGGGGGCGTTCGGGGACGGTTTCCCGGAGGCTCCGGGGCCGCCGCAGGCCGGACCCCCCCCGCTCACCCTCTTGCGACCCCCGTCCGCGCTCACCCGCGCTCCGGGCCTGGCTCCGGGCTCGGGGGCGCGCTCCACCCGTCCCCCTTTCCCCCCCGGTTCTCCCCCGGTTCCGCGCCGGTTCCGCGCCGGTTCCGCGCCCGCTGCCCTCGCTCGTGGCCATGGCGGCGCCCCCAAACCCCCCCCCCCCGCGGCCCCCCCAGCCCCTCAGTACCGGGACAGCGCCCGGGGGCCCCAGCAATGAGCAGGGGGCTCGTCCCGGCCGCGGCCACCGAGGGTCGGGGCAGGGGGGCTGCCCTAGGCCGGGTCCCACCGAGCGCATCCTCCCGACCCCAAAAAGGTTTTTTTTTGGAGGGGCAAGCCCTGTCCCCAGCCCAGCCGGGTGCCAGAGGCCCGGCAGCACCCACAGCCTGGCACATCCCATCCCCGTTCCCGTCCCCGTTCCCGTCCCCGTTCCCGTTCCCACCGGAGCCCTGAGCCGGCCGAGCCCTCGGGCAGTGTCCCAGTCCCGGGGAGCCGCAGCCCCATTTTTGCTCCTTTTCCAAGCCCCATGTCTGTTTTTCCCATCCTAATTCCGTTTTCCCCGTCCCCATTCCGTTTCCCCGTCCCCATTCCGTTCTTCCCCAGGCACTGCCGGCCTCCAGGAGGGCCCGGGAGCGCGGAGGGAGCGGCGGCGCCGCGGGGACCCCGATGAGAGCAGCTCGGGCTCCCGCCGATCCTCTCGCGGCCGATGCCCGGAGCTCCCGCGCCTGAGACTCGCCCGTGCCAGCCCCGGGACACGCCGGTGGCACGCCTGTGACACGCCGGTGACACGCCTGTGACACGCCCGTGCCCGCGCCGCAGCCCTGCCCAGCCCGCGCCGCTTCGCCCCGCGCCCGGGGCCCGCTGCAAGGCAGGTGTCCCCGCGGCTGGGGAAACTGAGGCACGGCAGGCCGGGGAGCAGCAGGGGACGGCCCGGGCAGCTCTGGGCCGGGTTGGGGACACAGCTGCCGCCAGGCACTGCGTGTTGGGGACAAAGGGGGTCCTGTCACCACGGTGCCTCTGCTGTCAGGGCCTGGGACCCCCCCCGAGCTCCGGGGAGCCTCACTGGGGGGGGTCACCAGAGCTTGGGGGGGTCTCATCGTGGCTTTGGGGTGCCTCAGTTTCCCCAGGGGTTGATGGCAGCGCCCTCCCTGCCCGAGCAGAGCCGTGTCCCCTCTGTCACCACCCCGAGGTGGATTTAAGACCCCGCTCCGTGATTCATTCCCCGTGCCCCAGCCCCCAGGTGCCCACGGGACCCCCTGGCCTGGGGGTCCAGCGGGGCCGGGCTGTCCCCAGGCTCCACCAGCGGCTCGAGGGGGCCGTGCTGTCCCCCCCGTCCCCCCGCAGGCCTCTCCTCCCCCTGCCAGCTTTGCGCCATGAATTATTTGTGCGGCGCTGGCTCCCGCATGTCTGCGAGCCGCCCGGGCTGCGCGGGGTCCCGGCTGCCCGCGGGATCCCGGCCCGGGCCGGGGGGCAGCACCGGAGCGGGCCGAGCCGGCTCGAGGGGCTTCTCCCACCGGGAAACCTCCCGGGAGCCCCGGAGGCGGCGGCAGAGCGGGACGGGCGCGGTGGGGACCCCCGGCGGGGGCTGGGGACGGTGCCCGGAGCCAGGTGGCTCCCGGGGGGCGAGCGGCAGCCGGAATTTAGGGCACGGCTGCGCGAGGCGTGGGAGGCCGGCAGGGGAAGCGGCTCGCGTGCGGCGCAGGGCGGCAGCGGCGGCACCGGCCGCTGTTTCTGCGCTCCTGCCCCGCAGGGGACGGCAGCAATGTCACCGTGTCCCCCGGGGGGCTCTGCCGGGGGTGCTCTCTGCTCCCACCCTCGTGCCCACGGAGGCTGGGGGGTGTCAGGACTCTGTCCCCTCTTTTCCCAGTGGGGACGGAGGGGATGGCGTGGCCGGTGTCCCCTTGTCACCCCCGGGGACAGCGTGGCGTTGGAGCTGCTGGCGGTGGCAGCTCCTGGGACTGTCCCCGGTGCCGCTGGGACGGGCTGAGCTGCCACAGACCCTGACCCGGCCGGGCTGGCTGGGTCACCACCCCGGTGTCCCCGAGCGCTGCCCCGGCCGGGTCCCCCCCCCCCCCCGCCCGGTGTCACCGGTGTGTAACCGGTGTGTCCCCAGGCAGGACATGGACTCCATGTTCGAGGACGACATCAGCATCCTGACGCAGGAGGCGCTGGGGCCGGACGAGGACTGGTTGGACAGCCCCAACACCGACCTGTCGGGCGAGATGTGCTCGGCCTCGCACTTCGCCCTCATCACCGCCTACGACGACATCAAGAACCGGCTGACGGCGCTGGAGAGGGAGAACTCCACGCTCAAGCGCCGCCTCAAGATGTACGAGGTCAAGGTGAGGGGCCGGGGGGGCTCGGGGGGCGCGTGGGGCCGGGGGCTCCCCGCTGACCGCCTGCCCCGCGGCCGCAGTACCCCCTGATCGGCGAGTTCGGCGAGGAGCACATCTTCTCCCTCTACGAGGCCAAGGAGAACTCGCTGCTCAAGAGCGAGAAGGCGTCGCTGCAGCAGCAGCTCAACCAGTTCCAGCACGAGGTGAGCTGGGGCAGGGGGTCTGGGGGGGCTTTGGGGGGTCCCCGAGCCAGCCACGGACCCCCAAATCCCCCCCCCCCCGCCTTCCCCCGGCAGCTGCAGAAGAGCAAAGAGCGGGAGGAGCAGCTGGAGGAGATGATCCAGGCCTACGAGAAGCTCTGCGTGGAGAAGGCGGACCTGGAGACCGAGCTGGGAGAGATGGTGGGTGGCGGCCACCGGCAGGGGACAGCGGGGTCCCCGTCCCTTCTCCAGGACAGCACCCGGGCCCGTGGTGTGCCCACCCGTGGGGATGCGGGGCTGGGGGGGGCGGGGCCTTTTGGGACGCTCAGATTTATCCATCTTCCCGCTCCCCCCGCCAGGGCTCCGGTGTCCCGGTGCCAGCCGGGCACCCCCGGCTCCCCTTTCCCAGCCAGGGAGCCCCCCCTGCCGTGCCACGGTCACCGGCTCGACCCCCACCAAAAAGGACCCCAAACCCCGCGTGTGCCGGGCCGGGGGGGCAGGACGGGCGCCGGGGAGGGGGCGCAGCGCGGCCGAGGCTCAGCCCTGTCCCCTCTGTCCCCTCGCCGCGCAGCGGGCGCTGGTGGAGACGCACCTGAGCCGCATCCGGAGCCTGGAGCAGCAGCTGCGGCAGCGCGACGGCGGCGCCTTCCCCGGGCTGGGCGCCCAGGACGTGCCGTTCATCGCCCTGCACCCCAACCCCGGCCTGAGCCACGGTGAGCGCCCCTCCCCGCCCCGCCGCGCCCCCCGCGACCCCCGGGAGCCCCGGGCGGCGGCGGGGGCTGAGCGAGCGGTGCCCGCAGTGCTGGAGCGCGCCGGGGGCTGGCAGAGCCGCGGGCTGGAGGCCGAGCTGGAGGCGGCGCGCCAGGAGAGCCAGCGCGCCCAGCACCGCGAGGAGCACCTCAAGGCCGAGTGCGAGAGGCTGCAGGCCGAGCTGAAACACCTGCAGGACAGCCGGGAGCAGGTGAGGGGCAGCGCCGGCCCCGCGGAGCCCTCTCCGTGCCCAGGCTGGGGGTCCAGGGGCCGAGGGGTGTCCGGGAGCAGGAGTGGGGCAGGGTGTGACCCCACAGGACCCCCCCTGCCCGGGGCGGGGGTCCCGGTGCTGAGCGGGGCTCTGCTGTCCCCAGGAGCAGTCGGAGCGGGACATGGCCTGGGTGAAGAAGGTGGGCGACGACCAGTAAGTGCTGCGAGGGGACCGGGGGGACACACGGGCCAGCCTGTGGGGCACGGCGGCCACCCCACACCTCGGGACGGGGGTCCCGGGGGGTTCCCGCATCCCAAAATCACCCACTGCGCCCCGGGGGTTGGGGGGGCTGCGGGCGCGGGGTGCCCGGTTCCCGGTGCCAAATCACCCAGTGCCCGGTTCCCGGCGCCCGTGCCTTGTCCTGGTGCCCGGTGCCCGGTGCCCGGTTCCCGGCGCCCGTGCCTTGTCCTGGTGCCCGGTGTCCGTGCCTTGTCCCGGTGCCCGGTGCCCGTGCCTTGTCCCGGTGCCCGGTGCCCGGTGCCCGTGCCTTGTCCCGGTGCCCGGTGCCCATGCCCTGTCCCGGTTCCCGGTGTCCGTGCCCTGTCCCGGTGCCCGGTGTCCGTGCCCTGTCCCGGTGCCCGGTGTCCGTGCCCTGTCCCGGTGCCCGGTGCGGGCCCGGCGCTGCCTCCAGAGGGCACTGACGGTTCGCGGCTGCCGAGAGAGCGGCACCGAGTGGCACCGAGGCGCTGACGGTGTCCCCGGACCCCCCCAAACCCCCAAGGTCTCCCGGTGGCGCCGAGGCGGGGCCGTTGTCCCCGCTGTCCCCGGCGCTGGCCTCGTTGCCCCGCGGTCCCCACGGCGGGCGGTGACAGCGGGGCCGAGCTGCGGACGGATGGGAGGTGACAGCGGGCCGGGAAGGGGCCGCGCTGTCGTTTGGGGGGCCGGGTCGGTCTCCCCCCGCTCCGGAGGTGTTGGATGCTGTCGCCGTTCCTGTCGCCCTGGTGCAGATCAGAGCGAGGGGACCCGGGGGGGGGGGGCTGGATCCTCCCCGCGGGGGCTCCCGCCTCTCCCTACCCCTCCTGAACTCCCTCGATTTCCATGAAATTCCCTCGATTTCCATCAATTCCCTCGATTTCCATCAATTCCCTCGATTTCCATAAAATTCCGCCACCCGAGCTCACCCCCGATCGCCCCCACCCCCTCTCACCCCCTCCCCACGGCACCCACGGAAATTAAAACTCCCGAATGTCTCCCTTAACTTTCCCCGACCACCAAAATCTTTCTTTTTTAAGCCCAAATTCGCCACGCTGGGACGGGGAAACTGAGGCAGGGCTGGCTCCTCACCCCCTCCGCGGGCACAGCTTTCCCCTCCGCGCTCTTTTCTTGTCGATTCAGCTCTTTTTTGTCACCTGCTTCTCTCCGCCACTGTTTTTTTGGGTGTGAAAAGCGCCTTATCGGCGTTTTCCATCTCCGGGTGATTTTCTGGCGCTTCTGCCGCGCTGTGCTCGGGGCGGGGGTCCCCCCGCGTCCCGATCTTCCTCCTCTTTTTTTTGGTTCATTTTCTGGTTTAGAGTTTTTTTGGCTTTCTGAGCTCGCGGTTGTTCCCTCTTGTGCTCCCCCGGGGAAAACCAGGAGCCAAATCCTGAGGAAAGCCCTGGAAAGAGCGGGGTGGGGACTTGGGGGCTCAGGCCACCCCTCCCGCTTCCCCGCCCCGCGTTTTTGGGGGATTGTGTGGGTTCCAATGACTCTTGCACCCATGGGTGCCAGTGCCGGGCCTGTCCCCACCCCGGGCTCCTCCAGCTCTGCAGCAGAAAAGGGCCTGGGGGACACAAAGGTGACATCCTGTGTGTGTCCCCTGAGATTTTTTGTTTTCTTTTCCTCCTTTTCTTTCTTTTTCTTTTTCTTCCTTTTCCTCCTTCTCTTTCCCTTTCTCTTCTTTTCCTCCTTTCCCTCCTTTCCCTCATTTCCCTCCTTTCCCTCCTTTTCTTTCCCCTCCTTTCTCTCCTTTTCCTCCTTCTCTTTCCCTTTCCCTCCTTTCCCTTTCCCTCCTTTCCCTTTCCCTCCTTTCCCTCCTTTTTCTCCTTTTCTTTCCCCTCCTTTCCCTTTTCTTCTTCACACATTTTTTTCCCCTCTCTGTCTGCTCTTCTCCTCCTCTCCCCGTCACTCTTTCCCGTCCTTTCCCGATCCTTTTCCTCGCTGTCCCCGCTCCCGCTCGGTTCCCGCCGTGTGGCGGTGGCGGTGCCGCGGGGCCCGGCCCGGCGCTGTCAGCCGCGCTCACGAGCGGCGGCTGCGGGTCCCCGCGGTGTCACAACGGCTCAGCGGGACCGAGCTGCGGCCCCGCGGCTCCTTCGTCCCTTCGCGTCCCCGCCGAGAATCCCGGCTGGGAAAGCGGCACCGGCTCGGGGCAGAGCCGATGGTTTTGGCGGCGCTTCCAAGCGAGGGGAGCCGCACCCGCCCCGCCCCGGCCGCTCCCGAGCGCGATCCGCGGCCACGGCTTCTGCCTTCGGAGCCAAAAAAATGAATTTGGGTTGGTTTGGAGCTGGTTCGGGGGGACAGCGGGACTCTGTCCCCTGTGGGAGTTGTCCTCTGGGTCGGCTGGTGTGGCCGGGGTGGAGACAGGGAACTTCAGACCCCCTGAGGTGGCTTTTTTCCACCGTGGGCCGTGATTTCCTCAGGAATTCCCCGGAGGAACGCTGGAAGCACCATCCAGGCAGCAGCACGAAACCTTTTCCCGTTGTACTCCCTAAAAAACCAAACCAAAACCAAACCAAAAACCAAACCGACCGAAATTCCGGGGGGAGGCCAAGGCCTGCCGGAGGATTTCCCCCCCGCTGGAGGATTCCACCCCTCCCGAGGGGCTGAAAGGGGTTTAATCCCTGCTGAAGGGTTTCTCCGGTGACCCCCACGGCCCCCTCTGCCCCGCAGGGTGAACCTGGCGCTGGCCTACACGGAGCTGACGGAGGAGCTGTGCCGCCTGCGCAACCTCAGCTCGCTGCAGAGCCAGATCCTGCGGGCGCTGCTGCAGGACAAGAGCCTCAACGGGGGTGAGGGGGACCCCGGGGGCTGCCGGGCGGGGATGGGGGGCACAAACACCGGGAAAAGGGGGCGGGTGAGCTGAAAAGGGCGGGGGTGAGCTCCGGCAGGTGTCGGGCCCCAGGGGTGCCCAGCCCTGGGAGTGTCCCGCAGCCAGGGCGACCCTAGCTGGGTAAATGTGGGAGTATCCATCCCAAAATATCCATCCCTGGGACCATCCCACCCCAAAACATCCATCCCTGGGACCACCCATCCCCGGCTGCACCCCCCCCGCCCAGAATCTCCTGGGGGGTCCCCACAGCAGCATCCTCCCTCCCCCCACCCTCTGGGATGCCCACAATTTTCCACATTTCCACATCTCCACATCTCCACATTTGCACATTTTCCTCATTCCCACGTTTCCACATTTCCTCATTCCCACGTTTTCCCACGTTTCCACATTTCCCCATTCCCACGTTTTCCAAGCCGCCGAGCTAACTCGGAGCGCTCGCCGCGTGTCCCCCTTGTCCCGTGCCAGGCCAGCGCCACTCGCCGCTGTCCCAGTGCCACTCCCCGGCCCAGCAGCGCCGCTCGCCCGCCCCGCAGTGCCCCTCGCCCGTCCCTCCGGGCCGCTCCCAGTGCCAGTCTCCCGCCCTCCAACGCCGCTCGCCGGGGCCCCCCAGCCAATCTCCGGCCCAGCAGCGCCGCTCGCCGGCCCCCGGCCCCTGCCAGTCCCCGGCCCAGCAGCGCCGCTCGCCGGTGCCCCCCCCCGAGCCAGTCGCCGGCCCAGCAGCGCCGCTCGCCCGCCCCGCCGCCGCCGCCCTGCCC
Organism: Motacilla alba alba; assembly: GCF_015832195.1. Classification (NCBI taxonomy): domain Eukaryota; kingdom Metazoa; phylum Chordata; class Aves; order Passeriformes; family Motacillidae; genus Motacilla; species Motacilla alba. The sequence goes on along the minus strand of NC_052042.1, from coordinate 4,868,340 downwards.
TTCGCCCGGCTCGGCGTCGCCGCACCGCCTGCCCGGCGAGAGGACGGAGCTGGGCTACGCCAAACCCTCGAGCCGCCACATCAAGGCCGGCTTCCAGGGCCGCCGCAGCTACTCGGAGGTGACCAACGTGGCCCTGTACCAGCAGAGCCGCTCGCTCTGGCTGCAGCCCGAGGCCTCCACGCTGCCCAAGCACCGGCCCTACGGCGAGCTCTACCTGGGGGGCGCGGGGGCCCCGCTGAGCGCCCACGAGCCCTTCGAGGAGCACGTCCGCTTCGAGAAGCAGTCGTCGGACGAGGAGGAGTGGGCGCTGCCCAGCCCGCCCAGCCCCGAGGCCGGCGCCATCCGCTGCGCCTCCTTCTGCGCCGGCTTCCCCGTGCCCGACGCCGACGCCGTGCACCGGACGGCGGCCGCCTACGCCCGGGCCGAGCACGCCCAGTCCTGGCCTTCCATCAACGTAAGAAGGACCCCCCGATGTCCCCGCGGGGTTTTGGGGTGGGTTCGGCCGTGGGGAGCGTCGAGGGAACCGCCCCAGCGCGGCGGCGCCCCGCAGAGAGGCGGCGTGCCTCAGTTTCCCCGTTTGTCGCCCGGCCTCCCGGCTGGCTGGGGGCACTGGGGGGGGTTCTGGGGGGGTGACAGAGGGGATGAGGCCACCCCCGCCGTAGAGGGGTCTCGGCATCGCCCTGTGCCCCCGCAGCTGCTGCTGGAGACGGTGGACTCGGAGGTGCGGAGCTGCCCGCTGTGCCAGCTGGCCTTCCCCATCGGGTACCCGGACGATGCCCTGGTCAAACACATCGACTCGCACCTGGAGAACAGCAAGATCTGAGCCTTGCCCCCCTCCCCACCTTTGGATGCTGCATGGAAACACCGGGAGCGCCCGCCTCCCGAAATACCTCCAAGTCTTCAGTAGCTACGGAAAGACTGAGCCCCCCCGCCCTCACCCAGAGCCCCCCGGAGCCCCCCGCCCGCTCGGAGCGGGTCCACCCCCCCGCCTCACCCCCCGTGCCAGGTTCGGATGCTCCGCCCGGGGTACCGGGGTCACGCCGAGCCGGGCGGCGGCCGGAGGGGACCCGTCCGTGCCCCTGGGTGTCCTCTGTCCCCTCGAGTGATCTCAGGGAGGATCCGAGGGGCCGAGTCCCGGATCCGGCCCCCAGGAAGCAGGTGAGGGGAAGGGGCCGCCCCTTCCCCGGCCCGCGGGGTCACGGGTGGGAGCGGGGGGCAGCTGCCGGTTCTCGGTCCCCTTTGCCCCGTCCCGCCGGTTCAAGCACCTTCCCACTCTTTTACATTAAAAGCGCCCCCTGCCCCCCAAATTTCCCCCCCTCCGCACAACCGTGCTGATGAGAAACGAGCCCGGAGGAGCAGCACGGACCCCCCCCGGCCCCCCAACATTGCACTGGGCTCCCCGGGGCTCCCCCTGACCCCCCCCGCGCGGCGTGGGGACAGCGCAGCCCCCCAGCAGCCCCCCCAGATCCCCACCGCCCCTAGCCCTGCTTCAGCGGGGGGCTGCAGGCGGCTGCTCCCCCTGAGCCCCCCACCCTGTCACCCCCCGTCCCCCCCACGTTCGATCTACCTCAAAGCCGCCGGGAGGGGGGGGGCGCAGCGCCGTGCCCCCCCCCCGAGCCGCTCCGCGCTGCATGTCCCCCCCGTGTCACAGCGCAACCCCCCCGCAACGCCGGGGCGCGACCCCCGCCACGAGGGACCCGCCCTCGCTGCGACCACCGACTCCAATAAAACCTTCCCAGCGCCCGAAACGCCCCGGGGGGCGCGAGGGGTCTCCTCTCTTGGGGTCCCTGCGGGAGGAGAGGGGGGGTCCGGCTGGAGGTGACCCCCGGGATGGGGCTGGGGGCGGGGAGGGGGACAGAGGCAGCTCGTGTGGCCCTGGGGGTGACGGAGTCTGGGTGTCCTGAGGCCCCCGGCCCGTTTGGGGTTTCTGGGCAGGTGAGTGGCACCAATGGGGACGATCAGCACAAAAGCAGAGCTCCAGGTGACAGAGTGACAGAGGGGACACGGCCAGACCCGGGGGGGGCGGGGTGGATGGCGGGTGGGGGGATTCTCCCGGATTTCCTGGGGAGGGTCTGGGCAGGGGGTCCCTCTCTGTGCGCCCCTCCCTCCCTGCTCGGTGTTCTCGGGGGTCCCACACCCCCTCCTGCGGGCTGGGGGGGGCCGGGCCAGCGCCGCGGGACCCCCGGGCGGGGGCAGCCA
>NC_052042.1:4824765-4865141 GCF_015832195.1 Motacilla alba alba | reverse complement strand
AAATCCGGTTTTATTTGGAAAAAAAATGCCATTGAATGAAATAAACCGGGCGGGAAAGGAAGCTGGAGCCGGGCGGAATTCCCGCAGCTCGCTTCCCCTGCAGGCGGGCGAACCCCCCACGCCCCCAGCGGGGCCCGGAGCTCCCCAAATCCTCTTTATTTCCATTTCCAGGCGCGTTCCCCGCCGGCTCCTCGGCGTTCGGGAAGGGTTTTTGTGGTTTTTGGTTTTCCTCTGGCTTTCCCTAGAGTTGTGCTGCAGAGCGGGTGTTTCCAAATGACGGCGCGAGGTTCTTCGGGAATAGGAGTGAAGCCGTTAGCTGATTTTATTAGGAAATAACTCTTTAAAAACCTAAAAAAAAAAATTAAAAAAGAAGAAAATAAATAAAAAAAACCTTGTAAATTTTGTTTCCTGTAGCACCAGCCCGGATGTATTTTCCAGAGATGTTTTAAAGCTCCAGAATAAAAATGGATTTTAGAAGAACGAGCAGCGCTGGCGTTGTGTTCCTGCCCCAAACCCCGCAATTATCGCGGTTATTCCCCTCCTGCTTTTCTGCTTTTTTGGGGTTCAGGATCCCAAATCCAGCCCGGGAGGAGCGGGAAGAATTCCCCTGGGGAGCAGCGAGAGTCCGCGGGGTCCCCCCGAGCAGTAAAGCTTCATTTCGCGTGGGATTTTGAGTCCTGGCAGGGTTTGGCGCTGCCGTTCCCCCCCGCTCCAGGGTTTATTTCTCATTTTTGGGGCTTCCATCGCTGCGCTCCCGCCCCGGCCCGAGGGGAAAAGGCTCCGCGTGGGTTTGCTGCCTCGCCTCGCTTTATTCGCCGCTCGCCCAAGGAAAAACTTGGCCCGAGAAGATTAAAAACTCAAGAAAAACCCCAAAAAAATACCCAAAAAAACCCCAACCCCCCTAAAAACCCAAGAAAACCCCCCAAAACCCCAACCCCCCCCAACAAACCCCCCAAAAAACCCCCAAAAGCCAGCGGGGAAACCCCCCCCGGCGTCACCTCGCCTTGGACGCGCGGTTCCTTTCCCAGGAGCGATCCCTGCGGCTCCCTCCCGAAACTCCTCTGGCGTTTCATCGCTCCCGCAGCGCCCGGCGAGCGGTTCGACCCGAAAAAATAAAATAAAACAAAATAATTGGGAATGATTCGGAATGGAAAAGGAGCGGCGAGGAAGAGCCGAGTGCTGCAGGGAGCAGGTAGCGAGGAGCGGGACCCGGAGTGGCTTTCCCGGTAATTTTTAACAAAAGAGCGATATTTCACTTCTTTAGCGGGGGAAAAAAGGGGGAAAAAAAGAAAAAAAAATCTCCTTTCTTTGGGGCGGCTCTGAAAAGAAAACAAAAGAGGAAGAAAAGAAGAAGGAAGATTTCGGGGCTCGCGGAGGGAAGGGGGAGAAAGGGAAGGAACTTGTCATAAAGAAAGGAAAATCCAGCGCAGTGTGCCGCCATAAAAGAATATGACCGCCATAAAACTTTATAGGGTATAAATTTCTGAAGGTTAAGGAACTGAGCGGCTGTAAAGGAAACAGCGCAAGAAAACTTTCAGGAACTCCTAAATTACCGCGAGCGCCGGGCACGCGGGGAAGCCCAGCGCGGAAAGGCTCCCGGGCGGCGCCCTCAGCAGCTCCCCCTCTTCCTGCCTTCATTTTGCCTTTATTTGCCTTCATTTTGCCTTTATTTGCCTTCATTTTGCCTTTATTTGCCTTTATTTTGCTCTTATTTTGCCTTTATTCTGCCTCTACTTTGCTCTTTGCTCTTATTTTGCTCTTTTTTTGCCTTTATTTTGCCTTTATTTTGCTCTTATTTTGTTCTTATTTTGCCTTTATTTTCCTTTTATTTTGCCTTTATTTTGCCTTTATTTTCTTTTTATTTTCCTTTTATTTTGCCTTTATTTTGCCTTTATTTTGCCCTTATTTTGCCTTTATTTTCCTTTCATTTTGCCTTTATTTTCCTTTTATTTTCCTTTTATTTTCCTTCTCATTTTCTCTTTTTTTCCCCGAGGGAGGGGACGCTCAAAAACAACAACAAAAAAATCACAATCGGGGGGGGGGGGAAAAAAAGAAAAGGTGGGGAGGGACTTTCGCTGCTTTATTCTTCTCTTGCAGATGCCGTGAAAATCCAGCGCTGGGGACGATTCCCTTTGTTCTTGATTTTTTTTGTTTCCTTTTTTTTTCCAACTTTTTTTTTTCTTTTTTTTTCCCCCCTTTTCAAGCAGTTCCAGGCCCGCACACCGCAACAGCACCGCGCGCACAGAAGGCTCCCCCAGCGCTCGAAGTTCTGGCGAGACGTCTGGGCTGGGGCAGCTCTTTATGACTTTACAGCCCCGGCCTTGCCCCCCCGGCCTCCCGGGCAGCAGAATGACCAATTGTTTAGTCTCGGAATTTGAAACAATAGCTCGTTTCAAAAGCGAACCCGCTTCTGCCCCTTCTTTTTTATTTTTTTTTTTGCAATTTTATTTTTTTATTGCCGCACTTTGAGAAAAACTCCCGCGCGGCGAGGCGAAGAGGCGACCAAAAAAAACCCCATTCTCATCCCCCTCCTCTTTCCCTCGCTCACCTCCTTTTATTTTTACATTTTTGGCGCTGTTTTGTGCTCCCGGCGAGGAGCGGGGTTCTTTATTTTGATGTTTTTTGATGTTTTTCCCCTTTTTTTGGGGTTTTCCCCCCGGCGGGGCGCTCGGGCTGCAGTTCCGCGCGCGGCCGCGAGGTGGCGCCGTTGCTCCACGTTAGGGGCGCGCCCGGCGCGAGCAGCTCGAGCGCGTTATTAAAATATTGCGTTAATTAGCGCGGCTCCGCGCCTCGCAGCTCCCCTTTCTCCCCACCCAGGGTAAATCACGGCAGGCTGGCGAGGCAAAAAACACCGCCGCAGAGCTGCCGGGAGAGGTGGGGCGCGCATCTCCGCTAAATGTTCGTTTAAAAGGGAATTAAAAATTGCCCGGTTTTGTTTTCTGCTGCTCTGGAGGTGGGAGGACAGCTGAAATTACCCCGGGCCCGCAGATTTACGTTTGTAGGGGTTGAAAAAAGAGAGAGCGGCTCGAAGATTTCGGGGGGGAAAGGGAGGCGCAGAGCCGGGACGATATTTTTCCTCTCGGCCGTTAGGATGATCTGCGCTTTCCCCGCTCGATATTTTATGTGGTTTATAATCCCAGCCACCGCAGGAAAAAAAATAATAATAAAAAAAGAAAATAAAAGGAAAAAAACAACTCAACCATGCAACAAAACCAGAGCATTTGGGGTTTTTTAGAAGTTGAACCGCTCGTTTCTGGCGTGGCCGCCCCTTCTGATGCTCCTCGCTGGAATTCTTCACTTGAACAGCTTCAGAAATATTTCTTTAAATGCCACAAACGAGGGAAGGAACCCGAAATGCTCCTAAACCACCGCGGCTCGGGGCACAGCCCTGATGCGGCGGCAATAATGTCAACTTCTAACTCCGCCACTTCACTTTGATTTTGGCCTTTGAGTCCTCAGAATTACGAGGAAAAAAAATCTCTGGGATGTTGTAAATTCTTCCGCTACAAACGGCGGCAATAATTTCAAGATGGGTTTTCTTTCAGCTCGGTATAAACGGGTTTTTTTTTCCCCCCCCGACTGAGAATTGCTCCCAAGTTCCAGCAGAAACCGCTCCCAAAAATCGAGATTTTGGGTGAGGGCGGAACAATCGGAGCCCACACGCAGCAGCGCGGGGTGGGAAATCCGATTTGGAGAGGCGAAGTTTCGGCATCTCGGGGCTCCGTTTCAACGCCACGAGGTGAAATACGAGCGGCAACAGAAATAAATGAGGGAAATGAAGAAAAATCTCGCCCCTGTGCATTCGGGGAGAGGCAGAGCAGAGCAAACTTGAGGTTTAGCGAGGAAAGGATTTGAGGTTCTTTCATTTTTTTTTTTAATTTTTTTTTTCCTTATGAATCCCCAATAAATCTTCCCTCCGCTGGGTGTTTATAAATTATCTCTCCCCGACACCCACCCCGCGCACTCGCGCTCGGTTTTCCTTGGAATGGAAACATTTTCCTTTCATCGGGGAGCCGAGTCCTGCGCGGGGATGATTTAGGATCAGCCCTCGGTTCCCGGGCTTTGCTGAGCTCCCGGCGCACCCAAATCCTCCCGAACTTGGGGCAAAAACCCTTCCCTTCCCACCGCAACTTCCAATTCCTGCCCCTTCTCCCCTTCCCAAACTTCGGGAAACGCGCAGGGCAGGAGAAACTTCTGCCGGGGAATGGCTGCGCTCCATCCCAATCCCATCTTATTTTCCTCCTCCCCGGAATATTCCGGCATCCGCGGCCCTGTTCCCTCCTCCGCTCCATTTTCGGGGCTTTTTATGTGGCGAGACGGAGCCCGAAGCTGGTCGAGCGGCGATAAAAAAAAAATAAAAAATAAAAAAGTGGGGAGGAAAAAAAGAAAATGTTCCCTCGTCTTTTACAGGGGCGAGAAAAGCTTTAATTATCGCGCCGCAATCATTCCCGGGAAAAGCTCTCGGGGTCGCCTGGAATTATCCCCGCACAAAATAAAGGAAGCGTCTTTACTTCAATTATTTCTCTGAGGAGGGGTTTAAAGTTTGATTCCGTTGTTGGTTTTGTTTTCTTTCTCTTTTTTCCCCCCTCTTCCTTTCCGCCCTCCTTCGCTCCCTGCCTTTCCCCACTGACAATTTCAGCCAGGATTTTTAATTTCTTTATATAAACCGAGGTAGAAAAGCTGAACTATTTCAACTTTTCCTTCTTTTTTTGGCTCGGCGGAGGTTGAATTTTGTCGCTGGAGCGGAACCCTCCTAAAATTCACCTTTTGCCTCCAGCCCCGCTCGGAGGGAGGCGATGGGGACGGAGCAGGAACCCCAAAGCGGGGAAAAACCCAAATTGGGGTGGAAAGGAGAGGCTGGAAAGGCTGGAAGATCCAGCTGGGGTTGCGGGGGGCTCTGGGGGGCCGGGGCAGCGCTCGGGCCGGGGCGGCTCGGAGTCGTTATTAACCGAGGAACGTCTGGGAAATATTTGCTGAGCGCGAGAAATGAATTTCCAAATCTACCCCCTGTGTGTTCCGGCGCTGCAAAATTGCAGCGCTGGCATCCGAGGGGCAACTTTGGCTCGGCTCTTCCCCAACGCCAATAAAAAAGAAAAAAAAAAAGAGGAAAGCTTCGCGCCGCTCCCCCTCTCCGCACCCCCCGGCTCTTCCCCGGGAAGAAAGGGGGGAAATTGAAATAAAAGGGACGAAGTGAAGGAGTGGAAGTTGTGGGGGCGAGGTGGGGCTGGCAGCGGGGAGGGTCCCCGCTCGGGGGGCCGCCGGAGCCTCGAATCCCGAGTTCCGAGTCATCCCCGAGCGCATCCCCAGCGAGTCCTGCGCCAGGAGGAGGAGGAGGAGGAGGAGGCGGCGGCGAGAAGTCGATGTTCTAGATGAAAAACCGCAATGATCTGAGTTCAATATTGACACCTCCGCGGCCGCGGAAGGCTGCGCAGCAGAGCCCGGCTTTAGAGCGGCGCAGGAGCGGGCTCGTAAAAGCCAAACGGCTTCGCCGTCGTGCGGCATAAACAACAACAACATCCCGGCTTTATGGCGCTTTATCGTTTGTTAAACAGTTTACGGCCTTTTTTGGGGCTATTACAAACGCAATTCCCTTCATGCGATAGTTAAACCTTTATCAATAATAAGGAAATTGATCATTAAAATGTTAAATATGACTACCTCGTTTGTTTTAAAATATGTTTAGGATAAGAAGCTGTATGATTTGATAACTTGTATTAAAATACCAATTACATTTATAGGACCTTTTAAAACCGGTAGCAATTAAATCGTGTTCTTTTACAGTTTTCCAAAGCGACCCTGACATTTAAAAAGGCTAAAACTGCCTCGTTAAAATTTTGAAATTAACGACTGCGGGCGCTCCTCTTTAATTTTCCAACACTCCCCAAAAATCAATCTTTTGGGTGGTCTAGGTACGTGATTTGTTGTGCGGCGAGCGATACCTCATTAATGGAGGTAGTTAAACATATTTAATCCGTATATTCACCCCACCTCCTTCTCCCTTCCCCTCGCCCTCCCTCTCCCCGTGTCGCTCCCCCTCGCTCCTTTTCCTCCTTTATTCTCCCACACTCTTCCTTTCACAATCGCGCGGTGCCGGGTCCGTGCGGAGTAAGGAGAAGCCAATAGGATGAGGTTTCGGTAATAGATGCAAATGATCATGAAAAGACACTGCAAAATATGAAACAACTCATTTGCGCTGAAGTAAATCACTGAAAACTGTTTATGAACTGGCATCTCTTCTTGGAAATGTAAAGCGAGAACTCTTTAAGTGGCGATTTTTTTTTTTTTTTTTTAGGGGTGGGGGGGGAGGAAAGAATTCAATATCATGCAGGCTTAGAGTTTTGATTATATCCTCCTTTTATATTCCTGGAAATCACAAACTGTCGTTGCTTAGCATCTTAGCCGCTTTCTTTTTTTGCTAATAGATTCTCGCGCTCTGGTTTGTTGTGGGGGGTAATTTTTTTTTTTTTAATATTTTTTTTAAATTTTTTTTTCCGCCTGCTTTAAAAAAAAAAAAAAAGGACGAGGAGGAGAAAAAAAAAAAAAAACCAACAACCTCTTATTGAAATTAAAATGAGCTCCTATTTTGTCAACTCACTCTTCTCCAAATACAAAACCGGCGACTCCCTGCGCCCCAATTACTATGACTGTGGCTTCGCGCAGGATCTGGGGGGCAGACCCACCGTGGTGTACGGACCCAGCACGGGGGGCACCTTCCAGCACCCGCCCCAAATCCAGGAGTTCTACCACGGCGCCTCGTCGCTCTCCAGCTCCCCTTACCAGCAGAACCCGTGCGCCGTGGCGTGCCATGGGGACCCGGGCAACTTCTACGGCTACGAGCCGCTGCAGCGGCAGAGCCTGTTCGGGGCGCAGGAGCCCGAGCTGGTGCAGTACGCCGACTGCAAGCTGGCCGCCGGCGGCCTCGCCGAGGAGGCGGAGAGCTCGGAGCAGAGCCCTTCTCCCACCCAGCTCTTCCCCTGGATGCGACCGCAAGGTGAGGCGAAAACGGCCAGGAAGGGCGAGCCCCACAGCAGCCCCCCGGCCGCCCCCCGGCCCCGCCGGCGCTTTTATTTTCTGCCGTATTTTGCTTTTCTTTCTGCCCCCTTCTTTGCCGGCTTTCTTTCTTTCGCTGCCTTTCTCTTCCTCCCCCCGGTGACTGTATTTTACTGCTTTATGGGGGTAAACTTTTGCACTTGTAAATTGCTTTATAGTTTAATTACCCTGAAGGAGACCTTTTCTTCTGGGGGCTGAGCGAGCCGGGCTTTCTGTGGAAGGAAGCGTCCCTAAAGTTTATGGCACTTTTATAGCCCGAAGAAGCCCCTTCATTTTTGTTCCCCGCTCGCTCGGGGCTCTCGGCCGCGCTGCCGCCTCTCTCCGGGCTGCAGCCTTTTCTTTATTTCCATTTTTTGGGGGGTTTTTCTCGCCGTTGTTGCGCCGGGGGGTGACAATCCGTGCGCGAAGCGCGGCTCGCGCCGGGCTGGGCTGCTCGGGGTGGGCTGAGGGCGACCCCCCTCCCTCCTCTTCCTCCCTCTCCCCTTTTCCTCCCCTCGCCCCGGCAGCGTGTCCCCGTCCCCTCAGCGCCCCGTGCCCGGCGCTGCCGCCTCCCCGCGGGGTTCGTCGGGTGCCTCTCGCCGAGCCTGGTTTATGTTTCTCTCTTGTCCTCCTCTCGTTCCCCCCCTCTCCCACCCCAACCTTTGCCATCCCCCAGCAGCCGCCGGACGCAGGAGGGGGAGGCAAACCTACAGCCGCTACCAGACGCTGGAACTGGAGAAGGAATTTCTATTTAATCCCTACCTGACCCGCAAGCGGAGGATCGAGGTCTCGCATGCGCTGGGATTGACAGAGAGGCAGGTCAAAATCTGGTTCCAGAACAGGAGGATGAAATGGAAAAAGGAGAACAACAAAGACAAGTTTCCCAGCAGCAAATGCGAGCAGGAAGAACTGGAAAAGCAGAAAATGGAAAGGGCCCAGGAGGTGGACGAGGAAGGGGAAGCACAGAAGGCGGACAAGAAATAAAGGGATTTTTGAGGACTGAAAGGCAAGCGCGGCTGGGGTGGAAGAGCCCCCGAGCCCCCCGTTAGCGGCACTCGGTGTGAGGGAGGGGTGGGGTGAGTGGGGTGGGGGGACAAAAACAACAAACCAGAAAAACAAAGCGTAGAAAAGAGGAAAAAAAAAAAAAAAAAAGGAGGAAAAAAAAAAAAAAAAAAAAAGAAAAACCACAAAAAAGCCCGAGCCCTTTTATTGCTGTAAAACAATATCGCTGCGAGCAGCACTTTCCTGCTCATCCTTTGATACAATGAGCGGGAGGCGGGAGGCACCGCGAGCTCGCCGCTGCCTTTTGCCAGTTATTAACTAGTGGTAGTGTAACGCAATAGCTTCTGTAAAACATGACTGTGAAATTCTCTCCTCTCTCTGTCTTTCTCTCTGTCTCTCTCTTCTTTCCGGGGCGGGGGGGGTGGGTTGGTTAACATAGCTTTCAGCGCTAGAGGAGTTATGTGATATTACATTCGTGCACTTTTTTATTCTTTTTTTATTTTTTTTTAATTTGGATTTTTAGCTCCTCATTTCCCGGGCCCTTTTATTTTGTGTTGTGGTTTATCTGTATGTACTGGAGGTAGCTATTGAGACAAACATCCCAACAACATGAAACTGCCTATTTATGCTGTAGTTATCTCTCTCTTCACTTTCCCCTCCTCTTCTTTGCTTAGCTTTTTTTTTTTCTCCTTTTTTTTTTTTAACCCAATTTTTCAATGTCTCTTCCGTAAGGAAAAAAAAAGGGAAAAAAAAGCAAAAAAAAAAGAAAAAAAAAACCCACCGTTTTTCTCTCCTTTAGTTAGCATGCGCACAGTGAAGCAAGTTGTAAAGTGATCTTTAGGTTAACTGTGAAAAAGAATGTATACTGTATACGTGAATTACTTTATTGGGGGGACTAATGCTATATTTTGTTGTTCTTTCACCACTTTGTTCTATTGTCTAAACCTGGAAGCGGCGGAAGAAAAGTTACAATAAAGTTTACGAGCGAGAATGCCGTGACATCATTCTTTTCGCCCCGCTCCGCTTCCCCTCCCGCACCGCTCGCACAGAGAGGAAATTCCAAAAACTCGATTTGTGCGCCCACAAAAAGGCCAAAGCTCGGCCGGGCCGGAGCCGCTCCGGGCCGGGCAGGGCAGGGCTGGGCCGGGCAGCGGCGGCCGAGGGGAGGGGAAGGGCCCGGGGCAGCTCCTGCTCCTCTTCCTCCTCTTCCTCCTCTTCCTCCTGCCTCTGACAGCTCCTGGAAGCCCCGCTGCAGGTAACCTCCCGTGCGTTCCGCGGTTTTTTGTGGGTTTTTCTTTCTCTCCTCGGCCTCCCCGGCAGCCCGGGGCGCTGCTGCGGCTGGGAGGGCTTTGTGAGGAGCGCAGCTGAGCCGCTGCTTCCCCCGCCAGGGCCGGGGATGCTCGTAACCTTGGGGAAGGAGACAGCAGCCCCGAGCCCGCACCATTGTCTGCTTCTCCTGCCTCGCGGAGTTCGGGGTTGGTTTTTTGGGTTTTTTTTTCTCTCTCTCTGCGCCCCCCTCCCCATCCCGAGGCCGCCTCCTCGCTCTGGAGGAGAAAAAAAATAAAGAAAAAAAGGAAAAAAGGAGCGAGACGGCGTTTCTGGACGGTTCGTGCGGCTCCCGAGCGGAAAGGGAAGCAGCCAGCTGCTGGCTCGGGCTGCGGGCTGCGCCGAGCCCCCAGAAGCGCTGACACGAGCCAGCCCAGCGCTCCTGATCCCCCCCAAGGACGGCGACCGGCGGCTCGGAGCGCGGCTCGCAGCCCGCGGCACCGGGATCGAGCAGACCCCGAGCAGCGCGGCGTTTGGGGCTGGAAAGAAAAAAAAAAAGAAAAAAGAAAAAAAGAAAAGAAAAAGACGCCTGGAACTATTAGGGATCAATGAGACATTTGTCTTTTTTTCTTTTTTTTTTTTTGGGGGGGGGGGGTGAGGAGGGGGCGAGGGTCAAGGGGGGAGGGGACGAGGGAATTATGGACGGTCTGGAGAAAAAGTAGCTCGGAGCCGAGGGAACGCTGCGAAGGAGGGGAATTTAGACGGGATCAATAAAGGGATAAATAGAGCTCCCTTCCCTCTCCTCCAGCAGAGAGAGGCCGAGAGAGCCTCGCTGGTTTGTCAGCAACGTGCTCGTAACCCCCTCCCCTTTTCCATGTCTTTTTTTTTATTATTATTATTTTTTTTTTCCCCCTTTCTCCCTCGCTCCGAGCTGAAAACTGATTACAGGTTGCTTATCGACCCCGGCACAATTTCACCCCTTCCAGCAGGGATCGCGCGGGGTTTTATACGGCATCAATTATTTATCATATTTTATAAATCCAGCCGCACAGTCCCGTGCCCCCGAGGAGGGGGCGGGCGGCGATTGGCGCCGGCGCGGCCACGTGCCCGCGCGTCACCGGGGCCGGGAGGAAAAAGGCTCCTTTTTGGTGTAAATCTGGACTCTAATTCCGTAATATATCACGGTACCTCGTAAAACCGACACTAAAACGTCCCGACCTACAAATCACCCGGCCAAATTATGAGTTCATTGTATTATGCGAATGCTTTATTTTCTAAATATCAAGCCGCGAGTTCGGTTTTCCCATCCGGAGTCTTTCCCGAGCAAACTTCTTGCGCTTTCGCCTCCAACAGCCAACGCGCGGGCTATGGGGCCGCATCCACGCCTCCCTTCGCCGCCTCCATGCCCGGCCTCTACTCCGGCGGCAGCTCCGTGCACCCCCAGCCCCCCAGCATGTACCCCTCGGGCTACGGCCTGGAGCCGGGCTCCTTCAACATGCACTGCTCCCCTTTCGAGCAAAACCTCTCCGTGATGTGCCCGGGAGACGCCTCCAAGCCGAGCTGCGGCAAAGCGGACCAGAGGGACCCGGAGCTGCCCGGCGACGGCAACTTCCGAATCTACCCCTGGATGAGGAGCTCAGGTAAGCGGCCGGCGGGGGCTGGGGCGCGGCGGGGAGGGGGAGGGCTCGGGGAAGGGGTTTGGGGGTGGGGGGAGTGTGAATTATTTGCTGGCGTGCGCGGGGGGTGGCGGAGGAGGAGGAGGAGGGGGGGGGGTCGTCCCCAACTCCTTTCGTGACGTTTCGCTGAAAACGCGTCTTGGAAAGAGGAAAGGGGGGGGGGGGGGGGGGGGGGGGGGGAGGCGCACACCCCCACCCCGCTCCTGTCCTCGCCCCCCGCCCTAAAACCCCGCTTTTAGCTTTCAGCCTTCATCCGGGCTGCGTCTGTTTGTCTCGGAGGGGACAGACGGAACCGCGGCCAGCCCCTTCTGCCGCTGCCGTGCGCGCAGGCGGGGGCTGTGCAGATGGAGAGATGGGCTCGGGGGGTGAAACTCCTGATGGGAGGCGCTTGGAGGGCCGGGGGTGTTTTCTTTGGGGCGGCCAGAGCTCCGTCCGGGAGCCCCTCGCGGTGTCCCGAGCGCCGCGCTGTCGGGAGAGCAGCGCCTCGACCCCCGCCCCGGGAAAACGCCGCGGTGACAGCCCCGGCCCCGCCGGCAGCGGGCCGGAGGGATGGAGGGCTGGATGGATGGCTATCGGATAAAGGGGGGGCGCGTTCTGCCCCCAAACCCTGGTGGAAATCCCTTTGGGGGAGCTCAGCGCGGCCCCCTCCGTGCTGGAGCTGGGGGGGCTCCGGGGGCGGCCCCGCTGCGGGTCACGCTGGCCCCTCACACGTCCCGACCCTCCGGGCCGCCTCCGGTGCCCGCCGTGCTCCGTCTCGGGGCATTAACGTCAATTACCGATGAATAAATACCGCTTTCCCCCGCGCGGGAGGGGCCCGGCGCGGCCCCCGCTGCCCCCGGGAGCGCTCCGGGGCCGGCCCGGGCTGCCCCCGGCCGGAGCCGCCCGTTCGTGCCCGCGGTCACTCCTGGGGCCGGTCACCGTGTCCCTGCTCCCTCGTGGGGCCGGTCACCGTGTCCCCGGTCACTCATGGAGCTGGTCACAGTGCCCATGGTCACTCCTGGGGCCGGTCACGGTGTCCGTGGTCACTCCGGGGGCCGGTCAGGTGCCCGTGGTCACTCATGGAGCTGGTCACCGTGCCCGTGGTCACTCCTGGTGCCGGTCAGGTGCCCGTGGTCACTCATGGAGCTGGTCACTGTGCCCGCGGTCACTCCTGGGGCCGGTCACCCTGTGCCCATGGTCACTCGTGGGGCCGGTCACCGTGTCCATGGTCACTCCGGGGGCCGGTCAGGTGCCCGCGGTCACCCGTGGTGCTGGTCACTGTGCCCATGGTCACTCCGGGGGCCGGTCAGGTGCCCGTGGTCACCCGTGGTGCTGGTCACTGTGCCCATGGTCACTCCGGGGGCCGGTCAGGTGCCCGTGGTCACCCGTGGTGCTGGTCACTGTGCCCATGGTCACTCCGGGGGCCGGTCAGGTGCCCGTGGTCACCCGTGGTGCTGGTCACTGTGCCCATGGTCACTCCGGGGGCCGGTCACGATGCCCGTGGTCACCCGTGGTGCTGGTCACCGTGTCCATGGTCACTCCGGGGGCCGGTCACGGTGCCCGTGGTCACCCGTGGTGCTGGTCACTGTGCCCGCGGTCACTCGTGGGGCCGCTGCCCGTGTCCGGGGCTCCTCCCGGGGCTGACAGGCGATGCTGTCCCGCCCGCAGCGGCACGGGGGGGGCACAAGGCGTGAGCTCCTTTTCCAGCCGCAGCTCCAGAGCACCATCCCCGCTCCGCGGCGGCGGAAAAATCCGCGACAGGGCTGGCCGGGAGAGCTCGGGGGCGAGCGGGGCGCGGCCCGGGCTGGCCGGGGAGGAGGAGAGCAGCGCGGCAGCCGAGGCAGAGCTTTTGGGCAGGCAGGAGTTCCCCCGGCACTTATTTGGTGGTCGCTTCTTCCCGTTACCTGCTCCACCGTTCACCCGCTTTTACAGTTGATTTATCAAAGACCAACTATTTCTGGTCGTAAACACTTCATCTCCGCTTTTATCCGACTTGAGATTTAAGGAGCCCCCCCGCCCGCTCCTCTTTCAGCACTGGAGAGGATTTGGGAAGAAACAGATCAAACCTCCAAAAAAAACCCCAAAAAACCTGGATGTTCTGGGATCAGCTGAGCCTAAACCCAGAAAAACTCGACTTGGGGAGTAAAAGCGGGGGTGGCCGCCCTTGCAGCCCCCTTCCCGATGCCGCCGGTGGAATTCCACCGGCCAGCAGAGCCGGAGCTGTCATCCCCATTCAGCGGCGCTTTATGGCTCTGTCCTGGGCGCATTTTACAGCCCGCATTCCACGACCTGCACATTTTTACTTTACAGCTTAGCCAGGCCTATTTTCCTCTTTTTTTTTCCTTTTCTTTTTTCTTTCTTTTTTTTTTTTTTTTTTTTTTTTTCCTTTTCCTTTTAACCACTGGATCTTTTCTTCTTAAAGAGGAAAAAAAAATAAAAGGAAAGGGAAAAAAATAAGAAGGGGTTGAGTTTGGGGGGGAAAAGGGGAGAAGAGGTGGAATGCGGGGAGGAGAGGCTGCCCTGGGGAAGAACACGTCCTGAGCAGAGTTCACAGCCCGCGATCACAAACAGCAGATTGTGGAATAATTCCCGATCAGGGAGCCAGGAAATGTCGGGTGGAGGTGCAAATCAGGAGCTGGGCCCTTTCCAAAGCCCGCTCGCCAGCCCGGGCTGGGAGCCGAGGCTCTTCCCATCCTCACAGCCCGAAAAAAGAGCGGCCTGGGGAGGGGGAAAAACCCCCTGAGAGCCCCAAAAGTGCCCAAAAGTGCCCCAAAGGTGCCTGGAATGGATAAAAGCATGGCACACCTTCCGGGGGGCACCGGTGGGGCCCCAGCAGAGGGCAGGCAGTGGGGTTTGTGGGGAGCAGACGTCTCCCCCTCTCTCTCCCCCTGCCCCTCTCTCTGCCCGGCTCTTCCCGCGCTCGTTTCCCCCAAAACCATCCCAAAATTTTGGGCTCTGGGTGGAATCCGAGGCAGGAACTCGGAGTCCGGCCGGGGCTGGGAGGGCAGGAAACTTTGGGAACTTTGCTGCTGGCCCGGAGGCCGCGCTGGCCCCGAGACGGAGGGAAATCAAACCTGGGGGTGTTCGGGGTGTTTGGGGGGGCTGCCAAGGTGGGGAGAGCCTCGAGCAGCAGGAAAACCTTCAAAATTCCTCAAAATGAAAGGAAATACTGGCCCGGGCTGCGATTTCGGGTGGCACCGCAGAGGAGCAGCTGTTGGGCCGCACAACAACAGGGCAAAAAAAACCCAAAAAACCCCAGTGAAATCCCCCAAAACCCCAATGAAACCCCCCAAAACCCCAGTGAAATCCCCCCAAAAAACCCCAGTGAAATCCCCCAAAACCCCAATGAAACCCCCCAAAACCCCAGTGAAATCCCCCAAAACCCCAGTGAAATCCCCCCAAAACCCCAGTGAAATCCCCCAAAACCCCAATGAAACCCCCCAAAACCCCAGTGAAACCCCCCAAAACCCCAATGAAACCCCCCAAAACCCCAGTGAAATCCCCCCAAAAACCCCAGTGAAATCCCCCAAAACCCCGATGAAAGCCCCAAAACCCCAGTGAAATCCCCCCAAAACGCCCCCAGACCCCCCCGAGCTGACCCAGATCTGCTTTTATTCGGCAGGGACGGACAGGAAACGCGGCCGGCAGACCTACACCAGGTACCAGACGCTGGAGCTGGAGAAGGAGTTCCACTACAACCGCTACCTGACGCGGAGGAGGCGCATCGAGATCGCCCACGCGCTGTGCCTGACCGAGCGGCAGATCAAGATCTGGTTCCAGAACCGCCGCATGAAGTGGAAGAAGGAGAACAAGAGCGCCTGCCCCGGCTCCGGAGGGCAGGAAAAGGCAGAGGCCGAGGAGGACGAGGAGGAGTGAGGTGGATGCAGGAAGCGGGAGAAAAAGGGAAAAGAAAAGGGGGGGGAACAGGAGAAACACGCGTTGAAAAACAACAACAAAAAAAGGACTAAACATAAAAATAAATGCTGAGCGCATCGGTAATTCAACCCCTAGGAGCGATACCTTGTGTTTGATGACACTGAGAAGAAATACTACCTATCTTAGAGCCTCTTTTGGTTGGTTTTTGTTTTGGGTTATTTTCTTTTTGTACGATAGAACATCTACCTATTGAATGTGGCTTTAGAGTCGGGAGAGACGCGCTTTTCCTCTGGGCGCCTTCCCCTAGCAGCAGTAATTCGTAAATCGCTGGCATTTGTACTTGGCTGTGTACCGGGGATTATTTTTTATTTTTTGGGGGGGGGTTTATGAAGTATCGTGGTCGTGTTTAGCACCTTTAATTTAGAAAATGTGACCCGAAAGCCTGGATGCGAATTCCACTTAGCGCGTAGAGCCCTTGTACATAATATGAATTATTATTATTATTAATATTATTATTCTTCCTCCCCGGAACCTCGGTGCTTCTCTTCTCCTCGCGATGCTCTTTTGTCTGTGGATATTTTTACCTTCGTCGTTCGAGCCTCTGCGGGGTGGTGGGGGGGGAAAAAAAGAATTAAAAAAATTTAAAAAAAAAAAAGAGAAAAAGCGGAGGAATTAATATCGTGCTACGTCAAATGTTGTATATCAAAGTAGCGAATTATTTAATGGCGGCGCGTGGCTTTTTTGTTATTAATGATTATTATTATTGTTATTATTATTATTATTTTCCTTCGTCTGTGATTATTATTCTTCGAAATAAAAAGGAGATCTCCACCAACCCCCCGCGCGTTGGGTGCCTCCCTCTTTGGCTCATTAAAAACGACAAAAAAACCAAACACATTTTTTGGACTGGCTTTGAAATCAACGCCGTAGGAAATCTCCTTTTACCCCGGTTCGCCCCCCGAATTTCTCTCCTGCTCGCTGGCACAGCCAGTCCGTTCCGGATCTCGGTGCTTCCCGGTGGATTTGGCGAAGATCCCGAGCAATAATTGATTTTCGGCGCTCTGGAGGCGCGGGCTGAGCTCTCTCCCCTCTCTTATCCCTGAGGAAGGCAAAAGCGAAAAATAAAAAAAATAAAAAATAAATAAAAAGGATTGAAAGAACCCAGAACGGCCCCAAAAATCCTCCCCGCTCCTCGCCTCAGTTCTGCTTCTCCCAACTCATTTGCGGATCCATTCCGCCGCGCCTTTGGCCGTTTCATTTATTTATTATTTATTTATTATTTTCTTTTTAAGGTTTCACGAGCAGCGAACAGCGCCGAGCGCCAAAGCGCGCATCGCAGCAATTAAAGCGATTCAAAGCGCGCGGGGGAAGAAGGAGGAAAAAAAAGAAGAAAAAAAAAAAAAATTAAAAAATCAACAAGGCAAAACAAAAGGCGAGGGAATTGAAGCACTCGCGCCTCGGCCGCGCTCTCCCTCTCCCCGCCTTTTTTATATATATTTTTAATTTATTGATTTATTTATTTATTTATTTCCGCCGCGCATAAAGGCGCGGAGGCCCCGCGGAATTTTACTCGGCGGGGTTGAGCGAGAAGGGGATTTTTTAAAAAAATTAATTGAAATAATTTAAAAATAAAATAACCCCAGACTGAGGGAGCACGGGGAGGAGCCCCGCACCTTCCTCTTCCTCCCCTCGCTCCTTTTCCACCTCCCGCCACCCCCGGATGATTTTTGGCATCCTCGGGCAGCTTTTTCTTTTATTTATTTATTTTTTTCCCCCCCAAATCCGGCGCCACGTCAGGGAGCTGCGCGCCCCCAGATTCGCTGCTGCCCTAATTATGGAAACGCTGTAATTAATAAAGGATCGCTCGCCCGCTTTTCACCCCGAAATTCCCGTCTGGAGGGGAAAAAACAGGGAAAATCTGAGGGGAAATCCAGGGAAAATGAGGGGGGAATCCAGGGAAAATGAGGGGGGAAATCCAGGGAAAATCAGGGGGGGATTCAGGGAAAATGAGGGAGGAAATCCAGGGAAAATGAGGGGAAATCCATGAGGAGGGAAATCCAGGGAAAATGAGGGGGAAATCCAGGGAAAATCAGGGGAAAATCCAGGGAAAATCAGGGGGAAAATCCAGGGAAAAGGAGGGGAGAAATCCAGGGAAAATGAGGGTGAAAATCCAGGGAAAATGAGGGGGGAAATTCCGGGAAAACGAGGGGGGAAATCCAGGGAAAATGAGGGGGGAAATCAAGGGAAAATGAGGGGGGAAATCAAGGGAAAATGAGGGGGGAAATCCCGGGAAAACGAGGGGGAAATCCCATTTTTCCGCAGCAGCGCTGGGTGCAGAGCCAGGCTGGGGTTGGGGGGGGTGAAATAAATAAAAATCAAGAGATTCCAGAATTTTCCGGCCCCTCGGCTGCTCCCGGAGCCGCCCCCCCTCCCCGGGCAGCAGCTCGGCGCTGGGGGCGAGCGGGGCTTGAGGCCAGTGGCGGGGAAAAGGCAAAGCCGGGCTGGGATCGGCCTGGGGGCAGCGCCGGGGAACCCCAAAATCCGCCCCGGGGACACCGAGGGGACACCGAGGGGACAGGGCGGGGTCCCGGGGGGGTTTGGAGCCCCCCGAGCGCCGAGCCCGCGGCTTCGCCTGCCTTTATTCCAGCCCCTCGCAGCCCAAAAGGCGCCGGTTGTGACCCCAAAAAAAAGGGGAATCGAGTCCAAAATCGCGAGCCCCGCTGTTTTACTGAGCTCCCCCCATTTCCACCCGGCCCGAACCTGCAGCCCTTTATTCTGGGGGGGTTTTATTGTTCGGCAATTGCAGGCGTTATTCCATTTATTTTTTTGTCCCCAGCGCCCCCCCCCTCCCCCCCCCATATCCAAGCCTGGGGTGGGGTGAAGGGAATTAAAAAAAAAAAAAAAAGAAAAGAAAAATAATAATCCCCGACCCCTTTTTTAAAATATATTTTTTAATTTTTTTTTGTGTGTGTTAAAAAAAAAAGGAAAAAAAAAAAAAGATGGCGGCTAAGAAAAAGACTGCTGTTAAACCGGTCATGAAGAAATGCAATAAATTCCTTGTTGTTTTATGAAAATTTACAACTTTGTGATAGAACTTTATGAGTGGCTGGGTTCTGGGATTGGCCAGAGCCGGTCATGTGGACTGCTAACCGTGAACATGAACTTTTTATTATTTCCCATGTGGTTATATTGCACCATTCTTCTGTCCGCTGCACCTTGGGTCGGATCAGTGTCCTCCGTAGGGCTCTCGCCCTCTCCTTTTGCATTTTTTTACTTTTGTGTGTAAGCTCGGCAGGGCTGGAGCGGCCACGGGGGCGGGGGGGCCTCCCCAGCACCCCCGCGCTCCCCCCTCCGCTCCCGCGCTCCCCAGCACCTCCAGCCGATTTTTCCATTTTTCCCCTAATTGCCATCACCTTTTCCCCGCTATTTTGAACATTTTTAATTTTTAATTATTTTTTTTTTAAAACCCCGCTTTCCCCCCCGGTTTTCCCCGCCGCTTTTGGGATGGCGGTGCCCGCGGAAGGGCAGAGGGGGCTCCGCACCGCCGGCGCTTTCTGCTCCTTTTTCCGGGCGAGCCGCGGGAAAACGCGAGCGGCTCGGAGCAGCCCCAGGGGCCACGGGCGGCTCCCGGCTCGGGACAGCGTTTGTCAGCCGGCGGACGAGCCCGGGCTCATCTCCGCCGGCCCAAAATCCCCGCAGAAGAGGACGGCAAAAGGTAAGGGAAGAGCGCGTTTCTCTTCTTCTCTTGTCATCGATGGAAATGTATTTCTGCATTCTGGTTTTTTTCAATGAAAAGTTGCATTTGTCGAGCTGCTTTTTTTTTTTTGCTCTGGTTCGCCCGCATCTCCTCCTGGCCGGGGAGGAGATGAAAAAGGGTGGGGTGGGGGAAGAAGGGAGGAAAAAAAGGCTTTGAAATCCGCTCCAGCGACAATTTCAGCTGGGAAAAAAAAGAAAAAGAACGGGATTAGAGGTGAGCAAAAGAGAGAAATAAAGGAGGAAAAAAAAGGGGGGAAATCATTCGAGAGGAGGGCGAGAGAAATAAAGGTGGGGGGAAAAAAAAGGGAAGAAAGAAACCGAGGGGAGGAAAGGAAGAAATAATGGGAAAAATGGAAAAAGAGAATGAGAGAAGGAAAAAGGAGGCAGAAACGAGGAAAAATGGAGAAAAGGAACGGGAACTGAGCAGAAAGGGGGAAGAAGGCGCTGCGAGGATGAGGAGGAAGCCGGGTGAGGTCACCTGGAGGCAGCAGACGTGCGAGGAAGGGCTCGCAGCGCTGGCCGGGCAGGGCTCGGGCTCTGCGCGGTGCCAACCCCGCGCCCTTTGCGGGCACTTGTCGCGTTCGGTTTGGTCGCTTTGGGTTCGTTTGGGGTTTTTTCCTCCCCCCGGCAGAGCGCGGGGCGGTGTTGTCGTCTCGAGGCGGGCGCAGCGATTCGGCGGAGGTTCCGCGGGAGCCGCGCGGGTTTTGCGCGGCTCTCCGGGGTGGTTTGGTGGCGTGGGTGGATTCTCCTTCGAGGAGGAGAGGGCGGCCGGCGGAAATCTGGGAATCAGCGCTACCGAAATAAACCAAAGCGAAACAACAGCAACCAAAAAAAAAAAAAAAAAAAAAACCCCACGAAAAAGGCGGGGGAGGGAAAAATAAAAAAATAAAAATAAAAAAAGGAGGAGGTAAAAAATCAGAATGAAGCCGCGCAGAGCGCAGAGCGCGGCGCTCTCATTGTGATTTTTTTCTCCTCTCCCCAAGTCCCCAGCGGGGCTGACGTTGGGAAGCAATAAAGCTCCTCGCATTTGAACTGCCGCAGCTCCAGCGCGGCTTTGGGGGTTCAGCCCTGGGTGCGGGGGCTTCTCCTGGCCAGGTTCATGGCTCCCTCCCCCCGCGCCCCAAAGCTCGCTGCTCCTCGAGGGGAATGCTCACCCGAGCTGATGGCGGGTTTCACCGCGTTTATTTCAATTTTTAATTTCAAGGCTGGGTCGGGGGATGTTGGCGTCAATCGCCGCCGTGCCGGGGGTGGTTGTGAAATAAGATAAAAATAAGATAAAAATAAGATAATGGAGGGGGAGCGGATTCACGGTTCAAGCAGAAACCGCAAGGTTGTGTGCGAGGGGGCAAAGGATGGACTCATGAACAGAAAGGCATTTTAAAAGCCGAGTTCTCCCCCGAACCTGTTACATTTTTCATCGATCACCGGCCGGGGGGCTGAAAAACCCGCTGGGGGTTCAACATCCCGCTCCCCCTTTTCCCTTGTGGTGGTTTTATTTTTCCTGTTGGTGCAGGGGATGAAAAAAAAAAAAAACCAAAAAACAAATCATAAAGAAAGAATTGAAGGCAGAAAGGTCGCTTTTGCTTCCGTTCTTCCACACCTCGCGTGGGCGGCCACTTGTGGAACCGCGGCGGGTTCGGAAGGTTTTGAAGCATTTCCCCGCGGCGCGGATCCCCGGGCTGGGGGCGATCCGGGGGCGATCCGAGGGCGATCCGGGGGCGATCCGGGGGCGATCCGGGGGCGATCCGGGGCTGATCCGGGGGTGTCCCCGCCGGTTCATTTCGGGAGAAGGGCATCGAGCCTCCCGCGGGGCCCCCCGGAGCCGCGGGCTCGCCCATTCCGCGCCGTCTGCTGCCATCTACCGTCGGCGGCGGCGGCCACCGGGCACCGGGGGGGGTCCCGGGGGGTCCCGGGGGGCTCCCGCAGCCCCGAGCCCCCGCCCGGGGGGTGCCCACCCCGCCTGGCCGCGCCTCTCCCGGGGGGAGCGGAGCTTTCGCGGGTTCGGTTCCGCCTGGGAGGGGCGGAAATGCCGAGCTGGGGGGGTCGGGCCGAGCCCCCAAACCGCCCCGAACCCCCCCAGAGCCCCAAAGGTGCGCCCCCGGATCGCAAACCCCCCCGCGTGGCAGCGCTCGGTGCGCGGGTGCGGAGGAACGCGGAGGGGCCGTGACGGGCGGAGGGGCCCGGGGGGGTTGGCAGCTCATCATTGAAAATAAAGGGGGAGAAATAGGAAAAAAATAAAAAATAAAGTGAAAAAAGGTGAAAAAAGAGAGAAATAAGAAGAAATAAAATGGCGTAAGATGGAATAAAATGGAATAAAATGGAATAAAATGGAATTTAATGAAATAAGCTGAAGTGAAATGGAAAGAGATGAAATGAAATGGAATAAAGTGGGATAAAATTTTAAAAACGGAACAAAATGGGGGGAAAAAAGAAAGAGGAAGAAATAGAATTTAAAAAAATAAATAAAAAGAAATGCAACAGAATAACGTAAAATGAAAGGAAAAAAAAGAAATAAGAGGAAATAAAGAGAAATAATCTGCAATAAACCGCAATAAAACGCAATAAACCGCAATAAAACGCAATAAAACGCCAGGCAGGGGAGCTTTGGCCCCTTTCTGGCTCGCGGTGGCCACTCGGGCTCGGGCCGGGAGGGGTCCGGGGGGGCTGAGGGGGTTGCTGGGGACAGGGGCAGACGAGGGGTCACTTTTAAGTTACTGTAGGCTCGGCAGGACAATGCGCGCCTGTGATTTTAAAAGCTCCCTCCCTCCCTCCCTCCCCGCCGCTCGTTTCTCGTTTTCTCCTCCTGCCCCGCAGTTTCCTGGCAACTCTTCAGGTCGGCAATAATTCTGCTTTTTCCCCCCAGAAAGTGCCGCGCTCGGAGGCTCCGGCCTGGTGGGGGAAACTCCAAAAAAAAAAAAAAAAAAAAAAACCCAAAAAAACCCCAAAAACCCCTCCAAAAAAAAACCCAGAAAAAGGAGGGAAAGGAATGAATTTTATGAATTTTGGGTGGGGAGCAGCAATCCCGCTCGCTCTCCCGCACCATTTCACCCCTCGCCCTCCCAGGGGCTCCTCCCGCGGAGATTTTCGGCTCTGGGCGCCTTTGGGTCCCCTCGGTGTCCCCTTTTGGCTGATTTCCGTGTTAATAATTAGCCGCGCTCCCTAATGGAACAAAGCGGATTATTACCGCTGCTCGGCAGCGCTGCCATCAGCCAGGTTATTACCGCGCCGCGCGGGAAGTCAGGTAAATTAAACTTCAATCGCTGCAAATTAACTCTCAGGCCGTTTTGCGCGGCGAGGCGGGCCGGTTTTTAATTTATTTTTATTTTTATTTTATTTTTTTTAAACACCTTCGGGGCTCGTTGTTCGGAATACTCCCAGCCTGCAGCTCGGCTCGATTTTCCGGAGCGATTTTTGGGTGTGCAGGAGCGTTGCGGGGCAGGCTCGGCGGCTGCCAATGGTTTTCTGTGTCTGACTTCCAAGAACAAGGGGTTTTTTCAACTGTTCTGGCGCTCTTGGCTTGGTTTTATGGCCGCAATAATTCCCTGGGTTGGGGAAACCCCCGCTGCGAGCTCGCTTCAGAAGGGTCGGGAATTCCAGCTCCCCGTCAAAAAAAATAAAAGGAAAAAAAATATTTAAAAAATATTTAAAAAAAAAAAAGAGTTTCATTTTTTATTGGAGGCAACAGCTCGGAACTTTTCCAGCAGCTGAGCGGCTCCAGCCCTGCACAAGCCGCTCTCTGTTCTGCCGGCCTGGCCAAATATTTGGGTGTTGTTTTAATCCCCTCCGCCCTGGGCTCCGCTGGGGCCGGGAAAACCAGGCGGCAAAAACCGCCCGGGGAACCTGTCCGTGCCCGAAACGCTCCTCTTCATCTTCATCTTCATCTTCATCTTCATCTTCATCTTCATCTTCATCTTCATCTTCGTCTTCGTCTTCGTCTTCGTCTTCATCTTCATCATCTTCATCTTCATCTATCTTCATCTTCATCTTCATCTTCGTCTTCGTCTTCGTCTTCATCTTCGTCTTCCTCTTCCTCTTCCTCTTCCTCCTCACGGGTGCCCCGGGGCAGGCAGGAGCGGATGGGGGCTGCGCCTTCTGCTGCCTCTGCCCCTCTGCACACCTCGGCCTGGAATTTTGGGGGGTTTTTTTGAGGAAATGGGGCCAAAATCTGATTAAAGATAAGCCCCCTCCCCGCTTTATTGCCCCTCTGCAGACCTCGGCCTGGAATATGGGGGTTTTTTTAAAGATGAGGCAAAAAATCTGATTAAAGATAAGCCCCCTCCCCGCTTTATTGCTGCTCCTCTGCAGACCTCGGCCTGGAATTCGGGGTTTTTTTTCAGGAAACGGGGCCAAAATCCGAATCAAGCCGAGCCCCCTCCCCGCTTTATTGCCCCTTCTTTAAATGAGGCTAAAATCCGATTAAAGCCGAGCCCTCTCCACTTTATTGCTGCTCCTCTGCAGACCTCGGCCTGGAATTTGGGGGTTTTTTGAGGAAATGGGGCCAAAATCTGATTAAAGATAAGCCCCCTCCCCGCTTTATTGCTCCTCTGCAGACCTCACGCCTGGAATTTGGGGTTTTTTTGAGGAAACGGGGCCAAAATCTGATTAAAGCCGAGCCCTCTCCCCACTTTATTGCTGCTCCTGTGCAGACCTCGGCCCGGAATTTGGGTTTTTTTTTTTAAAGATGAGGCCAAAATCCGATTAAAGCCGAGCCCCTCCCCGCTTTATTGCTCCTTTGCAGACCTCGCGCCTGGAATTTGGGTTTTTTTGGGGTTTTTTAAAGGCGAGGCCGAAATCTGATTAAAGCCGACCCCCTCCCCGCTTTATTGCTGCCCCTTCGCAGACATCACGCCTGGGATTTGGGGTTTTTTTTGGTTTTTTTTAGGAGTTGAGGCCAAAATCTGATTAAAGCTGCGCCCATGGGTGCCTTTAAAGCCCGGCTTAACTCCAGGGCTCCTGTCTGAGCCTTCTGCTCCCTCCCGCGTCCGAAAGCAGCAGGAATTGGCCAAATCCGGATTGAGTCGGGACTCGAGGCGGCTCAAATCTAAAATCCCTCCTTCGGAGCCTTCGGCCGGGGAGCAGAAACCACCCCTGAGCCCGGCGCTCAATTCCGGGAGATTTAGTGCGCTTTAAGACCCCGGCTCGAGTTTAAACCCATCAGAGGTGGCGAATCAATTACACCGCGGGCCTGACCCCGGCCGAGATGAAATCTGCCCCAGCTCTGGGGCTCTCGGGGGGGTTTTCCCAGGTTTGTGCCTTTTCCTGCCCCAGGTGAGCGCCGGCAGGGTCGGCCGAGGGGAAGGATTCTTTTTTAATCTCCAGAGATGTCAGCAGCGCGCAATTAGCGAGCGGCCGGCTTCAATTAGCGCGGGTTTATTTCCTTTTAAAACCAAAAAAACCCTGCAAAGAGCCCCTTTCGACCACAAATTATCACAACGAGCAGCCCGCGAGATTTTTTTATATTTTTCCCCCATTTTTTTCTGCTTTCCCCAACTGTTCCCAGGGATTCATTTGCGGAGCAGTCTCCAGGAGCGGCGGAAAAACACCGGCACAAACATTGGGGTTTTTTTGGTTTTTTTTGTTTTTTTCCGGCGGATTGCTGCTCGTCACGAGCCGGGCTCGCAGGACATCCCATTCCCCTGCCCAGAAATTCACACGCGCGGCTGCTCGCCCCTGATAATCGCCGGCTTTTTGCAGAGCCACAAAAAAATTGCGCAACTCCTCCAACTGCCCGGCTCCTGCGAAGCCCTGCAGCCTCTCACCCAGCTTTTTTTTTAAATTATCCCCCCCTTTTTTTCCCCCTTCTTCGCTCCCTCTCCACCCTTTTTTTTTTTTTTCCCATTTATTTTTTTTAATTTTCCCCTTTTTTTTTTTTTAATTTTATTTCAACCGCGGCCAACTCGGCGCACAAAGGGGAAACTCCGCGCGAACAAAAATCGGCGCTGGCAGCCGGGGAGGGGGTGGCGGCTGCAAAACCACTTCCTCCGCCTGTTATTTCCTTGAATTCCGAGCGTCGCGGGCTGCTCCCGGCCGCCGCGGCGCGGAGCGGGCTCGGCTCGGCCGCGGTAAACACGAAACGAGATCCCGCTGCTCGGAGCCTCTGCGGGCTCCGGCCGAGGCAGCCGCGCCGGCAGCCGCGCGGAAGATGCGGAGCTGTAATTCTAGATTTGTGGCGCGCACAAGTCACAGATTTCGAGGGATCCCAGCCCCGACAGACAGATGGTTACAAATTCGGACAGGAAACGAGCCCTTGATAAAACGCCGCTGATCGGGGGGATGGTGCTGGGGTTAATTTAGCTGGATTTTATTTCCCCCTTTTTTTTAATTTTTCTTTCCCTTTTTTATTTTTCTTTCCCCTTTTTTAAATTTTTCTTTCCTTTTTTTTTCTTTTTCTTTCCCTTTTTTCTTTTTCTTTTCCTTTTTCCTTTTCATTTTTTTCCATTTTCTTTTCCTTTTTTTTTTAAATTTTTTTTTGTTGGTTTTTTTTGGCCGTGTCCCTCTGCTGCTGGCGCTGATTTTCCCCCTTGAAAAGCCTAAAAAAATAATAAAAATAAAAGCGGCGAGAGGAGCCTCAGCCCCACCTTGAGCCAGCGAGGAGCTCGGGGGGGACGCGCAGGTAGAGCCGAGCGAGGAAATAAAAAATAAAAACCAAAAAAGAATTAAAGAAGCGGAGCAAAGCGGAGCTTTCGGGAGACTTTCGTGTTCTCTTCCGCGGGGGTTTAATGGGCAAAACTCTGGCTTTGGCGCTGCGGACGGGCTGCAGGGGGCCGCGGACCCTGCGCGCCCGCGGGCACGGTCAGAGCGGCGGCTCCGCTGCCCTGACCCCCCCGCAGCCCCCGGTAATTCCCGCTTTTCCCTCCCCGCGGGCTCGCCTCGGCCGGGAAAGGTCGGGCGCGGGTCCGGCACGAACAAAAAACGCGAGAGGGCACAATGCGGGCCCGGGGACAGCGGGGAGGGAACGGCTCCCTCTGCCCGTGCCGTGCCCCGAGCCCCTCCCGGACCGCGGAGCGCTCCGCAGCCAAGCGGGGGCTGCGCGGGGGCTGCGCGGAGCGCGGAGCGCCGGTAACGAGCGCGGCGCGGAGCCGCCCAAGTTGTCCCAAGCGGTTTCTGCCGCCCGAGCGAGCCCAGCTCGGCCCCGGCCGCGGGGTCTCCTCCCCGCGAAGCCGGCGCAGAACAACTTTTAATTTCATTTTTGTGCCCTGAGCTCCGCGCGGGGCGCTCGGGCATCTCGGGACGAGCGGCCAGGGCTCAAAGTTTGGCCAACGCGAGTAAACAACTTTTATGTTGGGTTCTCTCTCTGCTTTTCCCCCGCTCCGCGCGGTTCCGCCGGGGATCCCAGCGCGGCTTTTGGGTGGAAATCTCAGGATTTCGGCGCTCCCGCGGCCATCCGCGCGGACGGGCGCTCCGGGGGAGGGAGAGGGAGAGGAAGAGGGGAGGGCGAGGAGGAGGAGGAG
Source organism: Motacilla alba alba (assembly GCF_015832195.1). Lineage (NCBI taxonomy): Eukaryota > Metazoa > Chordata > Aves > Passeriformes > Motacillidae > Motacilla > Motacilla alba. Next base: position 4,839,106 of record NC_052042.1, on the reverse strand, counting down.
GAGGAGGAGGAGGAGGAGGAGGAGGGGAGGGGGGACCGCACGTTTATTTATTTATGAAGCTCGCAGCGCGCCGGCAGCGGGCTCCTTTCGGCAGATATTATATATTTGGTTAAGGGGGTGCCTTTCTGTTGTTTAAAAGGGAGGGAAAAGGGGGTGGACGGTTTGTTCTTGGGGGTCCCTGGTGCAATCTCGGCTCCTCATGGGTGCTATTTTGCAACCTCAGGCGCCTGCTATTGGTCAGCCCGTGATCAGATGGTTGTATTTCCTTGTGTCCCTCGCTGGCACCACGCCATCTCCCTTCAGCTAAAACCCAATCTCCGATATACCACTAATAGCTAAACCACTTGGACTATAAAACACAACAAATCATAAAGGCCGGGCAAAAAGGACGGCGCGCGCACGCACACACTCACACACGGGCGGCAAAAAAAAAAAAAAAAAAAAAAAAAAAAAAAAAAAAAAAGGAACAAAAAAAAAAAAAAAAGGAAAAAAAAAAAGGCAAAAAAAAGGGGGAATCTCTCTCTCTCTCTCTCTCCTTTCCGATGAGTTCTTATTTTGTCAACTCGACCTTCCCGGTGAGCCTGGCGGCGGGGCAGGAGCCCTTCCTGGGACAGATCCCGCTGTACCCCTCGGGCTACGCGGATCCTTTGCGGCACTACCCCAGCGCGTATGGAGCCGCGGGCGCGCAGGACAAGGGCTACAGCTCCTCTCCTTACTACCAGCAGAGCAGCGCGGCGTTCGGCGGCCGCGCCTCCGCCTGTGACTACGGGCCCGGCGGCTTTTTCAGGGACAAGGACCCTGCGTGCGCCCCTCCCAGCCTGGACGAGGTGCCCTCCTTCGGCGCCGAGGCGCGCAAGGCGGACTGCGCGCAGGGCAAAAGCGCGTTCGGAGAGAGCGAGGAGCAAAAGTGTTCCGCGCCGGTTTACCCCTGGATGCAGCGGATGAACTCTTGCAATAGTGAGTTTGCTCTTTTACAGAAATAAACGCTCCGATCTCCTCCCCCCCCCCTCCCCTTTCTGTTATTTGTGACCGCCAGGGAGAGAGAGAGAGCGAGCGGGGGCAGCAGGAGCGAGGTTCACTCTCGGAGCCCAAACTTCCAGCGGGGGAACTTGGGCGGACGCGAGAGGCTCCAAACACGCACCAAAACTTCCCAGCGCGCCGCGATTTCCCCTCCCTCCACCCCGAGCTAGGGAGGCTTCACCCCCAAACCCGAATTTCTGCCTTTATACCCCCCCTCCCCGCCTTGGTTTTTTTTTTGTTTTTCCCTCTTTTTTTTTTTTTTTTTTTTTTTTTTTTTTGCCGCATTCCTGCTCGCGCGTCACTCCGCTCCAGCGATTTGTCTCTGTCTCTGCCCCACACGCACAGGGAGATATCTTTTCTCAATCAGGTCTGGATGACTTTACACACACGGCCCCGACCCGCGCCCCACGCAGCTCCTCTCTCCCTCTCCCTCTCTCTCTCTCCCTCCCCGAGCCAGAATTAAACGCTAGAAAAAGTGTTTAAATGTTTGGAGGCAGACGGCCGCGTTCCAAACGCCGCTCGCACCTAATGAAAAGTCTGCCTGGGGAGGATTGTCCTGGTTTTCTCCCCCCCCGGTGATATATGGCTCCTTTAAGTGCCGTTTCCTCAATCAGAACTGCGATCATCATGTTAAAAATCAGCTAAGTGAGGGTGGGGGAAGAATCCCAGAAGCCTCCCCGCTCCCCTTGCCCGTGTTTAGATGCATTTGTTGCCTTTTAAGTTCCAAATTGATGTCCATTAGCGCGGGGACATCAAGTGTTGTGTCCTCTTTAATGCGGGCTCCGGGCAGATCGATTCACTTCATTATTGCTTAAATGCCCCGATCTATTACGGGCCTGCCGGCAGGCTGGAGCGCGGCGCGGGGGTGGGAGAACACCTTGCGATCCCCCAAGCCCGGAATGAGATGGATCCGGCCTTGCCTCCCTGCCCGAAGCCCGGCTCTAACCCCCCCTGGCCGGCCCGGCCGCTCCGAGCGCTTCTCCCGGAGCTGCGCAGAGCCCTGGGACGGCGCGGGCCCCCCCCCGAACCATCCCCGAAATCAACCCCCGCGTTCCCCCTGCCCCCCTCCCCTATTTCCCCTTATTTCCCCTTTATTTCCCCCATTTCCCCTTTACTTCCCCCATTTCCCCTTTACTTCCCCTTTATTTTCCCTTATTTCCCCCTATTTCCCTTTCTTTCCCCCTATTTCCCTTTTATTCCCCCAATCCCTCCTATTTCCCCCTTAATCCCCCCATTTTCCCCCTTCCCCCCTGTTTTCTTCCATTTCCCCCTAATTCCCCCTATTTCCCTTCATTTCCCCTTATTTCCCCCTAAAGTCCCCCATTCCCCTCTATTTTCTTCTATTTCCGCCTATTTCCTCTTATTTCCCCTAATTCCCCCTCTTTCCCCCCATTTTCTTCTATTTTTTTCTATTTCCCCCACTTTCTTCTCTTTCCCCCCCAATTCCCTTACATTTTTTGACATTTCCCCCTATTCCCCCCTATTTCCTTGTAATTCCTCCTATTCCCTTACACTCTTTCCATTTCCCCTACTTTTCTCCTATTTCCTTGTAATTCCTCCTATTTCCTTCTACTTTTTTATATCTTCCCCCATTTTCCCCTATTTCCCCCCAATTTCCCTATTTCCCCCCAATTTCCCCCCAATTTCCCCCCATTTCCCCCTATTTTCCCCCATTTTTTCCCCCATTTTTTCCCCCCATTTTCCCCCCCCCCATTTCTCCTATTTTTCCCCTATTCCCCCCATTTTTCCCTATTTCCCCCTATTTTTCCCCATTTCCCCCATTTCTCCCATTTCCCCCTATTTTGCCCCATTTTCCCTTATTTTCCCCTATTTTTTCCCTATTTCCCCCTATTCCCCCCATTTCCCCCTATTTTTCCCCATTTCCCCCCATTTCTCCCCATTTCCCCCCTATTTTCCCCCCATTTTCCCTATTTTTTCCCCATTTTCCCTATTTTCCCCTATTTTTTCCCTATTTTTCCCTATTTCTCCCCCATTTTCCCTATTTTTTCTCTATTTCCCCCCCATTTTTCCCTATTTCCCCCCATTTTCCCTATTTCCCCCTATTTTTTCCCTATTTCTCCCCCATTTCCCCCTATTTTTTCCCTATTTCTCCCCCATTTCCCCCTATTTTTTCCCTCTTTCCCCCCATTTTTCCCTATTTCTCCCCCATTTTTCCCCTATTTTTTCCCTATTTTTCCCTATTTCTCCCCCTTTTTTTCCCTATTTCCCCCTATTTTTTCCCTATTTTTTCCCTATTTCTCCCCCATTTTCCCTATTTTCCCCTATTCCCCCCCCATTTTTTCCCTATTTTTCCCCATTCCCCCTATCCCCCCCCATTCCCCCCCTATTCCCCGCTGCCCTTCCCGGTTTCATTCCGCTGATTTCCCCTCTCGCCGCTCTCTCAGGTTCGTCCTTCGGGCCCAGCGGCCGCCGGGGCCGCCAGACCTACACCAGGTACCAGACGCTGGAGCTGGAGAAGGAGTTCCACTTCAACCGCTACCTGACCCGGCGGCGCCGCATCGAGATCGCGCACTCGCTGTGCCTGACCGAGCGGCAGATCAAGATCTGGTTCCAGAACCGCCGCATGAAGTGGAAGAAGGAGAACAAGCTGCTCAGCTCCGCGCAGCTCAGCGCCGAGGAGGAGGAGGAGAAAGCGGCCGAGTGACTCGGCGCCAAATGAGGAGGGTTAAAAAAAAAAAAAAAATTAAACCCAAAAAACCCCCCAAAAAAACCCCAAAAAAACAAAACAAACAAACAAAAAAAAAAAATAGGGAGAAAAGCGACAGCAACAGCAAAAAAAAGTTATTTAAAAGGAGGAAAAAGCGATAAAAAATTGGAATTTAGGGAGGGAGGAGAGGGATGGGGGCGCGCTGGCTGCGAGGGAAATCCCGCTCTTGGTGGGACGAGTCCCCTGCAGCCGCCGCAAAGTTTGGGCCGCCACCGCCCTGGACTCGAATTCCCGCTGATTTTGTCCAGAAAGAAACAAACAAACAAAAAAACCTCCACCAAAATAATCAGGCTTTTAGACGCGTTTTGAATTCTTCTCGCCCTTCCCACACCTCCCTTGCCCTCCCTCTCCGCCCCCCCCAAAATCCACGGAACGGAATAATAAAAATAAAAACAATAATTAAAAAGCGAAGGGATGGAGAGGGAGAAGGAGGCCCGGAAAGAGAAAAAAGGGAAAAAAAACTAAAAAAAAAACCTAAAAAAAAAAAAAAGGACTCCTAGCCGTGTTTCTACCCTTGGTGTCACTGTTAGTCACCCGCTAACTCTTGTATTTAATGGAAGTGCTGCAATATATGTCATTCGGGGTGTTCATTGTCCTAATTTTGTACAAATGTTTCATGCACGGTTGGCATAAGTTGGTTCTTTTTATTTTATTTTTTTTTTAATTTTTACTCCTTTGGTAAATCAATCCAACCCCGGGGTTCTTTGTGATTAGTTTTTGGGGGTGTTGTTTTTTTTGGTTTTTTTTTTTTTTTTTTGGTTTTGAGGTTTTGAGTTGTTTTTTTTTTTTTGGCCTTTTTCTTTTATTTTTAATTTTTAAAAAAGAAAAAACAAATCTACTGAAAGAACGAGTACTACCTACAAGGCTGCAAAAAAAGAAAAAAAAAAGAAAAAAAAAAAAAGAACAACGACAGAAAGTTCTATTTTATTAATTTTTGTACGTGTTGTGTTTGGAGTTTGTCTTAGGTATGAACATGGAACTCTCTAATAAAAGCCGAGCCTTGGCTCTCACCCGCCCAGCCCTCCCCTGTGGTTCTTAGCGCTGCTTTTGGGGCGGTTTCCCCTTTCCCGGGGGCTGAAAAGGAGATTTTCGCCTCCCTCGGGGTGGCCGTGTCCCGGCTGACGCAGCCCCGGCGCTGCCGCGGCCACAAAAATCTGATTTTCCCCCTTTTTTTTGGCTCTGCTGCGCACCGGGAGCGATTCCTGGCTGGCGCTTCTGCCTCGCTCTCTTTCTGGTTGTTTTTTATTGTTACAGTACAAAGAGTTATGACGGAACGCCGGCCCATCTCCGTCATAAATCAAGGAAACGGGCAAAAAACGCGCTCTCATTTATCCGCCAAAGCTCCCTAACATTGGCCCGGCATCTTTCAAACATCTGCTGCCCCCGAATCAAAGAGAAATGCGGCGAAAAAAAAAAAAAAAATTGAAAAAAAAAATTGAAAAAATTCCGGATTTCCACGGAATTTATCCCGGAAAAAAATAAATTCTCAGCGCCGGGAAGGAGCGCGCGTTTAAAGTGAGGGGAAAAGGGGAAATTCTGAATTCGGCTCCTTGGGAAGGGCGGCTTTTTATTTTCTCTTGCGAGCGAGCCTCGGCTTGGCCGGGGACGGGACGGGGAAGGGTTTGCGCTCCTCAGCGAGGAATTTTCTTGCGAAACCTCCAACTTTTCCCCGGTTTGGGGGGAATGCGATGGGAGCAGAGTCGCTTTTTTTATCAGCCGCGGGATTTAGGGCTGCGAGCGGAATGTGCGCGGGGGGACGAGGGCCAGCAGAGAGCCCCGGGTGGGAGCGCGTCCCCCCCCGCGCCACGAGCCGCTTTTAATGCCAGCCACTTCTAAAATCAATTCATGCAGAAGCTTCGCAGCTGTAGGACATTTACTATTATTGCCACGCTTTTCATTGCCCGTAATTATTATAATTATATGTCACTTTCAATATGGCGCATAATTCCCAATGAGTTGCAGGCGAGCTCGCGAAATTCCTGAACTGCCTCGGAAGGAGGGAAAGGCCAAAAAATTAAAAAAAAAAAATTAAAAAAAAAATTGAAAAAAGGACAGAGAGACGGAGCAAAGAGAAGAAGGAGAGATAAAAGACGGAGGAAAGAGAAGAAGGAGAGCTAAAAAAGGAAAGCGATGCCTAAAACATTCCAGCTCTTTCGCAGCGTTCTCCCCAGTTTCCGAGCGCTTTTGCTCCCCGGTGTTCCTCGCAGGTCAGCAAACGGGAAGGAAAAACCGCGCAGCTCGAGGCTCAGGGAGGACGTGGAAATGCTCAGGGGCAGGAACATCCTAAAAGTCACCGTTGCCAACCGTTCCCACCGGCCGGATTCCTCCTCTTTTTCCTTTCTCCCTCCCGTTTTTCCCCCCAGGTTGTTTTTTTCCCCTCTTCCAGAACTGAGGCGCGAGCTCCGGGCTGAGGGAACCTCGACTTTTCCGCCAAGAAACCGCCCCAAAAATCACCCGCAGCTCCTCGTTCACCCCTTCCACCTCCGGACCCCCGCAGAGGCCTCCCGGCCACCCGAAACCTCATCCCAAACTTCTGCGGCGCTTTCCCGACGCCTGGAACCCGCGACTTCTCCAGGAAAGCCCCGAGCCTGGGGACACCCGGCCCCGCAGCGCGCACCGCGCCCTCTCCTCTCTCCCCGCCGCCACTTGCTGCGCTTTTTTTGAATTTTTCTTTTTTTTTTAAAAAAAAAAAAAAGCGAAACTGAGCGGAACCAAATGGGGCTGAGGGAGATTTTTGATTTTTTTTTTTTAATTTTGTTTTTGGGGGAGGTTGGAGAGGAGGAGGAGGAGGAGGAGGAGGAGGAGGAGGAAGGGGCGGCCGGGCTGCGGTGCGGCGGCGCGGCCGGCAGGTGGCGCGCTCCGCCCAGGCGGGGGGCGATGGCGGCGGCGGATTTGGGGCGACTTCGGGCCTAAAGCGGCTCCGCGCTCGTCATTATTTGTAACCATAGAGCATGAATTACCTCCTGAGGTCATCAGCGAGAATTTACGACTGGTCAACAAAAGCACGTGACGCCCGAACGCACCCCCCACCCTCCCCCCATATTTGGCCGCATACATAGCAAAAACGAAGTACAGTGCATCGCTATAATTCATTAATACATCATAAATCGTCAAGCACGGGGTTATAACGACCACGAGCCACAAATCAAGCCCTCCAAAATAACCCAAATGAGCTCTTACTTTGTAAACTCGTTCTCAGGGCGCTACCCAAATGGCCCCGACTATCAGTTACTAAATTATGGGACCGGCAGTTCCATGAACGGTTCTTACAGAGATTCAAGCACCATGCATTCCAGCTCTTATGGCTACAACTACAATGGGATGGACCTTAGCATCAACCGCTCAGCCTCCTCCAGTCACTTTGGGGCTGTGGGCGAGAGCTCCCGCGGTTTCCCTTCTCCAGCTCAGGAGAGCAGGTTTAGACAGGCGTCCAGCTGCTCCTTATCTTCTCCCGACTCCCTGCCCTGCTCCAACAGCGAGAGCCACGGAGGCAAACCCGCCCCGTCCCCCTCCGAGCCGGCTCCTGCTGCCAGCAGCACCAACACAAATTTCACAGAACTAGACGAGACCAGCGCGTCCTCGGGAGCCGACGAGGGCACTCCAATAAGCAGCAGCATCCCCCGAGCGCAGGCAGAGCCCATCGCGACCTCCACGGCAGCGACAGAAGGGCAGGCACCTCAGATATTCCCTTGGATGAGGAAACTTCACATTAGCCATGGTACAGCTCCTTCTTTTTCCGTCCTTGTGCTTGTTTATTTTTTGCCGCACGCCCCCCCCTCCGCCTCGCTCTTTTTCTCTGCTGTTTCTTTCTCTTTTTTCCCCCCTTTCCCCTCTTTTTTTCCCTCCCCCCCCCCAGCCCCTCTCCCTTTTTTTTCCCCCTCTCTGCTTCCCTTTATTCCGCGGAGGCGCTTTGATCAGAATCGCAGCTATTTATTGCTTTTGTATTTCTCGCTCCAAAGCTGCCTCTGGCGCCTGCCGAAGGGGGGGGGTCTGCGCGGGGCTGTGTGTTTGTGGGGGGCGATTTTATTTTCCTTTTCGCTCTCCTCGCCGCCCAAGCGGCGCTTTTTCAAAGCTCCCAGCGCCGTGCGGGTGGTGGGAGAAGGTAATTTAAAAATTGAGGCCGGGGGGGGGGGGGGTGTTCCTTGGGGCGGGGGGGTGCAAAGGGAAGAATTGGCCGTTCAAGCGGCCCCGGAGGCGCAGATGGGGCTCGCCGCCCCGTCCTGCCCTGATTTTCCGGGTTCACCCCCGGCGATCCGGCCCTGACAAACCCCCAAACCCGCCAGGAGACCCCCGGGAAGGAAGAGCCGCCCCCCCAGCTCCCTGCGGGCGCTCAATGCCCGGGCGGGCGGCGGAGAAAAGCGCGGCACCGGAGCCGCCGGGAGCCGCCGGGAACACCCCCGAGGGAGCGGAGAGAAAGGGCAGAGACCCCCCGAGCCCCTTCCCCGGCCCAACGATGGCCTCGAGGGGGGAAGGTCGGGTCTGGAGGGGCCGAGCGTGCGGGTTCCACACGTGTGCGGGGGGTGGGGGTGGCAGAAAAAGCAGAGGGGGGGGGGTGCCGTTATTTGGGGGCAATTCGCAGCTTTCCGCTGTTTAAAAATAAAATTTAAAAAGAGGGCGAAAAACAGGCTTTAAATTAAAACAAACTAGATGAAATGCAAGCAGAACGAGCAAACGCAAACCCCGCTGTTGTCCGTGTTACCCAGACATGACTGGACCAGACGGGAAGAGGGCGAGGACAGCGTACACTCGCTACCAGACCCTGGAGTTGGAAAAGGAATTCCACTTCAATAGATATCTCACCCGCAGGAGGAGAATAGAGATCGCTCACGCGCTCTGCCTCTCCGAGCGCCAGATCAAAATCTGGTTCCAGAACCGGCGCATGAAGTGGAAGAAGGATAACAAACTGAAAAGCATGAGCCTGGCCTCGGCCGGCAGCGCCTTCCAGCCCTGAGCCGCCGCCCAACCGGGGGGAAGGAGGTGAAGAGGAGGAAAAAATTGAAAAAAAACCCCAAAAAACCACGACAGAACCCCCGAGTGAAAAATGGGATGGATGAAGGCACGGCTGGGAGCTGCGGGTGGGGAGGACTGTGGGGCTGATCGCTCCCCAGAGCAGCTCCTGGGGAAGCCTCGGCCCGCACCGAGCTCCTGGCGTGCCCTCCTTTGGGAGTTTTATTTTTTTTTTCTGTTTGTTTGTTTAAAAAAAAAAAAAGAGAGAAAAAAATTAAATTTAATTTCCAGATGCTCCTCCCGCTCTCGTTGTTCTTCTAAATGTGTGTGTCCGTGCTCTCTTGGTGCTCTCTGGAAAGCTGGCATGTGTTCTGTGAGCCTTTGAATGTGATAACTTATTTATGAGTCCAGAACAGATACGGTTCTCGGTTTATTTGTCGGGATTTTTATTATTTTTTAATTAATTTTTTTCCCTATCCTTTTTTTTTTTTTTCCGAGTTTCCTGCTCTTGGGTGAGGTTTTTCTCCGCCTGAGAGAAAACCGGGGGTTCCTGCACTACAGTCAAAGAAAAAAAAAAAAAAAGTCTTTAAAAAGCGACAAAAATGTAAAAAAAAATAGGAAAAAAAAAAAAGAAAAAAAAAAAGCAGCAGCTCTTGTATCTTTCTGTCTTAAAATTGTCCAGTCTGTGTTTTAGTCCGAACTCCAGGCCAGGATTTCTAATCCCAGCCTAATTCCAAGGCGTACTCTTAGACGTGGGTGAACTTCACTATTAAAAAATTGATGACGATAACAAGAATTAATAACTCAAAAAAAAAAAAAAAAAGGAAAGAAAAAAAGAAGGGAAAAAAATATGTATAAAAGCGGAGAGCGACGCTGGAGCGCTCCGATGTTTGTAAATATTAGAAATATTTCTGCCGTGAGTAATAGCCGGGTCGTAGTGGGCAGAGTGAATGCGGTGTTCTGTGTAAAAATGGCATCTGTCATGTCTAGCAGCCGGGTAGTTCTTGGCCGAGCAGCTTTTTGTATTTGTTTGTAGCTTTACTCGAACTCAAATAAACGTTTCCCCCACTCGCAAAGGCTCCCAGGCGCGTTTGTGTCCCCTGGACCCCGCGGACCGCGCAGCCCGCCGGGCGCCCGGCGGCTCCTCAGCCTCTGCCGGGCGGCAGAAGCGCCCCAAAACCCGCCAGAACCCCCCCAAAATCCCCCCGGAATCCCCCCAAATCTGCCCCGAACGCCGGCGCCGCGCGGGGTTCCGACGCAACAGTGCCCCCCAAATCCGCACGGCCCCCCCGGAACGCCCCGGCCGCGGTGGGGTTCGCTCCCCCGAGCTGCCCCCGAGCTGCCCCGGCCCCGCTCCAACGCTGCCGGGGCTTCTCCCCTCCCCCGGACGATTCCCGAGCGTTTCGGGGATGCTCGGCCAGGAAAACCCCCCCAAAATTCCCATTTGCAACGGCAGAGGTACCGAAGGCGCGTCCCGGAGGAGCCCGCAGCGAGGTTTTGTTAGTCCGGGCTTAGCAATCGGACGTTTCTGGCTAAGCCGAGCTCTGCGCTGCTGCTGGGGGGGTTTCGCCCCTCGGTCCCGGCTTTACCGGGGACCCCCCCGCGCACCGGCAGCGAATCCGCGCCCGGGCCGCGCCGGGAACCCGCGAGGAGCGACAAAAGCTCGGTCTAAAGTCGCTCGGGTCGAGCTTAGCGCGACGCCTCTGCCGGCTCGACAGCCCCGCGCGGGCTCGCTCGGCTCGCAGCAAGGAAAGTTGAGCTCGGAACTTACCAAACTTAATCTGTGCCACTGTTTGGGTACTTCTTAAGTGATTTTGAGAGGGATGTGGAGTGGACTGTCAGATCCCAAACCATTTGCTCGCCTTCCCCTTGGTAATTTTTTTTCTTTCTTTTTTTTTTTTTTTTTTCTATTTTTCCCCTTTTTTTTTTTTTTTTTTTTTTTTCTTTTTTTTTTTACCCACAGCAAACTCTCCCAAAAAGTGGCTGTGACATTTAGATGTCAAATGGATAGGGGGTTTTATCTCGAAGTTAGATCGTAAAAATCGCCCAGAGCTCAGCCAGATACCCCTCACTGGCTCTCAAAAGTCACGTGAGGTCCATAAAGTTAGTTTTATGGTTTTGGGGAGTTGACAATGTACAATATATTTCACATTCTCCAGAATGTTAAGTGACACTTTAACTGCTCGCTTTGCCTCGTCGGGGGCAGCGATGGGTGAGCACTTTTCCAGATGAGAGATAAACGCTGCAGTCGCAGGGTGAGCAATGTTTTGCGGGTCCCGGTCTCAGGGCAGAGGGCCCATGGACTGCAGTGCTCGAAGTAAGTCCTCAAATATTCTCTGCTTTAAAAAAAAACCGAAAAAACCCAAAAAAAACCCCAAAAAATCAGTTTGGAGCGCTGGCGGGGAGCAGAGCGGGGCCGGCTCCACTCTGGGAGTTTCAATCCTGCTTTTAAGGAGCTTTTTCCATCCCGGCTCCCAGGCCCGCCCGGGAGCGGCTGCAAAATGGGGGGAAATCGGTGAAAATCCCTCCCGCGAGCCCCGGCAGCCCCGGCGGGGGACGCGAGGCCAAGGTTGGGGCCGGCGCTGTCCCTCGGAGGGGACAGGAGGCGGCTCGGGGGGGGGTCGGTGCCGCCCGAGCCCTTTTGCATTTCAATGCCCTCACCTTCCCTTCCAGCCCTTTTCACCTGCTCGCCCCAGAAAAAAATCCGCTTTTTCCTCCTCTTCCTCTCCCCCTCGCCTTTGCCGCTTGGCTTATTTGGGCTTTTATTTTGGGGTTTTTTTTTGCTGATTTTTTGTGGGTTTTTTAAATTTTTATTTTTACCTCGGGCCCTTTTTTTTTTTTTTTTTTTTTCTTTTTTTTTTTTTTTTTTTTTTCCTTTCCCTCTCGGCTTTCCTCCCCCCCGAACAAGCGCAGACATTGACCAGGATCGAGTGTCCTCGCATTTCCGCGCTCCGTCCCTGCCATCTGGAGACCCTGAATGACCACTCTTGTGTCTCCAGCCCGGCTTGAAGTGCGACAGAAAAATAATCACGGGAGCTGCTGCTCCTGCAGCTGGAGCCGCCTCGGCCCCTCTGCTCCCTCTCCCCTCCCTGCCAAAGCCGAAATTCGGGAAAATCCAAACCCGAACCAGCCCGCGCCGGGCAGGTGATCCCAGAAATGGGGCAGGTAGAGCAAAAAAAAAAGGGGAAAAGCCCAAATTCCCGGCCCGGAGATGCCGCTGTGGGGTTTTGGGTTTTTTTGGGGGGAAGTTCAGTCGCGGCATCTTCACACCTGAAGCGGCTCCTCCCTCCGCCAAAATCAAATTAAATTAAAATATGAACCCGGAGCCAAAGCGCTGCTGGGGGCTGGGGCACTTCAGGATTCCCAGCGCCAGCGAACTTTGCTTTTTCCCTTTTTTTTTTTTGTTTTTTTTTTCCTTTTCTTTCTCCCTTTTCTCACCCTCGGACCACATTTGGTGGACACATGTCCGTCTCTTTTTGTGTTTTTTGGTATTTTTTCGCCCTTTTCGCACACTTTGAGGTCGGTTTCCCTCCCCGGGGCTGTTTTTCCTCTCCTGCTCCATGTGGCTCCCTAAATCTCCCCCACCACCAGCAGCACCGGCGGCCGGGCCCCCCAGCTCTGGAAATTCGGGAATTTCGGGCCCTCCAAGGGGATGCTGAGGTGTTTGGGATGGGATTTTGGGGGGATGCAGGCGGAGTTGCTGTCTGAAGGGCATTTTGGCCTCAGAGTGAGGGTTGATGCCCAGTTTTGGGGTGTTTGGTGCTCTTGGGGTGGGATCAGTGGAGGCCTCCTCGTTCTTCACCCTCCCCGTCCCTTCTGGGGTTAAAAAATTGAATTTTCCTGACCCCAGATCCGAGCTCTTTGGGCAGCGAGAGTGCCTTGGCTGTCGTGGGTGTTTGGGATGGGCCTGGACCCCAAAATCCTCATGCTCCCAAAATTCCAGGACCAACCAACCAACCATCCATGCATCCATCCGTCCATCCATCCATCATCCAACCAACCATCCATCCCTCCATCCATCCCTCCATCCATCCCTCCATCCATCCCTTCATCCATCCATCCGTCCGTTTGTCTGTCCATCCATCCATCCATCTGTCTGTCCATCCATCCATCATCCATCATCCATCCGTCTGTCCATCTGTCCATCATCCATCCCTCCATCCATCCTCCTGTCCGTCCATCCATCCATCATCCATCATCATCCATCCATCCATCCATCCATCCGTCCATCTCTCCGTCCATCCATCATCCATCATCCATCTCTCCATCTCTCCATCCATCCGTCTGTCCGTCCGTCTGTCCATCCATCCATCATCCACCCATCCATCCATCATCCATGCATCCATCCATCTCTCTGTCTGTCCGTCCATCATCCATCATCCATCATCCATCCCTCCATCCATCCATCCGTCCATCCATCTATCCATCATCCATCCATTCACCCATCTGCCTGTCCGTCCGTCCGTCTGTCCATCCATCCATCCCTCCATCCCTCCATCCATCCCTCCATCTGTCCATCCATTCATCCCTCCATCCCTCCATCCATCCATCCATGGATCCCTCCATCCATCCATCCCTCCGTCCATCCATCCATCCATCCATCCATGGATCCCTCCATCCATCCATCCATCCCTCCGTCCATCCATCCATCCATCCATCCATCCATCCATCCATCCATCCATCCATCCATCCATCCCTCCATCCGTCTGTCCATCCATCCATGGATCCCTCCATCCATCCATCCCTCCATCCATCCATCTGTCCGTCCGTCCATCCATCCATGGATCCCTCCATCCATCCATCCATCCATCCCTCCATCCATCCCTCCATCCGTCTGTCCATCCATCCATGGATCCCTCCATCCATCCCTCCATCCATCCCCACTCCCAGAATTTCCTTTCCTGGGTGTTCCCGGCCGAGCTTCGCTCCCAGACCCGCTCTCCGCGCAGGCGCCTCCCCTCGGGGTTTCCACCCTTCCCATCCTCCTTTGAATCCGTCGCTGCCGCCGGTTCGGGGTTTATGGGGGGAAGCAGAATTGTGGATTTGTCCATGGGGTTTGTGCCTATGGGGTTTTCCAGGGGGTTTTTGGTTATGGGGCTTTCCAATGGGGTTTTCCAGTGGGGTTTTTATCTATGGGGTTTTCCAATGGAGTTTGTGGCTATGGGGTTTTCAATGGGGTTTTGGCTATGGGGTTTTTCACTGGGGTTTGTAGTTATGGGGTTTTCCAATAGGGTTTTTGGTTATGGGGTTTTCCAGTGGGGTTTTTGGTTATGGGGTTTTCCACTGGAGTTTGTGGCTATGGGGTTTTCGGCTATGGGGTCTTAGGTTATGGGGTTTTCGGCTATGGAGTTTGTGGCTATGGGGCTTTCCAATGGGGTTTTTGGTTATGGGGTTTTCCAGTGGGGTTTTTGGTTATGGGGTTTTCCAGTGAGGTTTTTGTCAATGGTGTTTTCCACTGGAGTTTGTGGCTATGGGGTTTTCCAGTGAGGTTTTTGGTTATGGGGTTTTCCAATGGGGTTTTTATATATGGGATTTTTCAGTGGGGTTTTTATCTATGGGATTTTTCAGCGCAGTTTTAGCTATGGGATTTCCCAGTGGAGTTTTGGCCATGGGATTTTTCAGTGGAGTTTTCCAGTGGAGTTTTAG
>NC_052042.1:4786077-4823765 GCF_015832195.1 Motacilla alba alba | reverse complement strand
AAATAAAGGCATTTTGGGGAAATAAAGGGACTTTTTTTGCGAAAATAAAGGCTTTTTTTTGGAAAATAAAGAGATTTTTGAGGGAAATGAAGGGATTTTTGGGGAAAATGAGGGGATTTTGGGGGGAAATGAAGGGATTTTGGGGGGAAATGAAGGGGTTTTGGGGAAAATGAAGGGATTTTGGGGGGAAATGAAGGGATTTTGGGGGGAAATGAAGGGATTTTTGGGGAAAATGAAGGGATTTTGGGGGGAAATGAAGGGATTTTGGGTTTTGGGGGGCGGGGCCGGGCCAGCGGCGCTCGGGGCCGGCCTGTAACGCCCCCGAGCAGCCAGCAGAGCTCGCCTCGCACCAAGTTCACGGCCGGGCTGCGGCTCCGCCACCCCGGGACCCCCCGGCACCCCCCGGGACCGGCCCCGAACCCCCCCGGACCCGCCTCAGAACCTCCTCAGACCCCCCCAAAAATAGCCGGGAAAAATAGCCGGGAATAAACGCGATATCAGGAATAAAAGGCGAAATATCGGGGGAATTCGCTGGATAATGAAATTAGAATCTCGGTTAAATATTGATAGTTATCGAATAAAAGTAATATATTTATTTTATGTATATATATATTTATATATATAGAAAAGCCAAAATATCAGGCGAGCTGGCTGAAGAATGAAATTAAAATATCGGTAGATATTATTATTTATTGTAATTAAAGTAATGTAAATCATGCAAGTGAAAATATCAGGAGAAGTCGCAGAATAACCCAACAAAAAGATCAGCTCGATGTTGTTATTTAGTGGAATAAAAGTAATAAAAATAAGAAAATTCAAAATACCAGGGCGAGGCGAACTCACTGAATAACGGAAGCAAAACCATCAGAAAAAATGTTATTATTTATCTTACTGGAAGTGATGAAAATAACACAAGTGAAAACACCAGGGAGAGGAGAATTCACTGAATAAAAAAAGTTAAAAATCCCTGAAAAACAGCGGCAAACCCATCTGGGCCGTGGCGTTGTTTCTGTTTTATTACTCGCCAATAAAAGAGAAATAACGCTGGGAAACGTTGAGGGGATTTGTTTTGGTTTTGTGCCTTCCTGGTATTTCAGATTAAAAAGCGGCAGGGAAATCAGAAAAATCTGATACTTGAGATTAAATATTGGCAGGGAAATCAGAAAAATCAGAAATTTGAGTAAAAAAGGGCCAGATAAATCATTAAAATCTGAAATTTGAGTTTAAAAGGGTCAGATAAATCCTTAAAATCTGAAATTTGAGTTAAAAAGGGTCAGATAAATCATTAAAATCTGAAATTTGAGATAAAAAAAGGTCAGATAAATCATTAAAATCTGAAATTTGAGTTTAAAAGGGTCAGATAAATCATTAAAATCTGAAATTTGAGTTAAAAAGGGTCAGATAAATCATTAAAATCTGAAATTTGAGATAAAAAAAGGTCAGATAAATCATTAGAATCTGAAATTTGAGATAAAAAAAGGTCAGATAAATCATTAAAATCTGAAATTTGAGATAGAAAGCGGCAGGGAGGGTCAATACCCCCGAGACGAGCGCAGCGCTGCGCGGACCAAACTCTGATTGCTGCGGTTCTCGGCCAGGGAGGGGAACGGCCCAGAAACGAGCGGAGTTCTGCATTAGAAATCAGGGAATTCGGCATTATTCGGCATTATTCGGCATTATTCGGCATTATTCTGCATTAGAAACGAGCATTATTCGGCATTATTTTGGGTTATTTTGCATTATTTTGAATTATTCGGCATTATTTGGCATCATTCTGCATTAGAAACGAGCATTATTTTGCGTTATTTTGCGTTATTTTGCGTTATTCTGCGTTAGAAATGAGCGGTGTTTTGCATTATTCTGCGTTATTCGGCACTTTTCGGCATGATCCGGCACTTTTCGGCATGATCCGGCACTGTTCGGCATGATCCGGCACTGTTCGGCGCTGTTCGGCATGATCCGGCACTGTTCGGCATGATCCGGCACTGTTCGGCGCTGTTCGGCATGATCCGGCACTGTTCGGCATGATCCGGCGCTGCTCGGCGCTGCTCGGCGCTGTTCGGCATGATCCGGCACTGTTCGGCACTGTTCGGCATGATTCGGCACTGTTCGGCGCTGTTCGGCATGATTCGGGCGCTGTTCGGCATGATCCGGCACTGTTCGGCACAGTTCGGCGCTGTTCGGCACTGTTCGGCGCTGTTCGGCGCTGCTCGGCAGTTCCCGGGCACCGAGCCGGGGTCAAAAGTTGACGGCGAGGGAGGGGAGGGGAGGGGAGGGGAGGGAGGGAGGGAGGGAGGGAGGGAAGGAGGGAGGGAGGGAAGGGAAACGCGGTGAAACGGGCGGGGGGGATCGGGAAACGGGAGGTGCAAACGGCGCTGGGAAGGGCAGAAGGGAAAATTTGGCGAGTTGAAAATGGAAAACGTGGAATTGGGACGTGGAAAACGGAAGGGAGTTTTAAAATCAGGGAATTAAAATAAAATAAAATAAAATAAAATAAAATAAAATAAAATAAAATAAAATAAAATAAAATAAAATAAAATAAAATAAAATAAAATAAAATAAAATAAAATAAATAAAAAATAAAAACAAAAACAAAAATAAAAAGAACCAAAACAAAACAAAAAACACAAAACGCCAAAAGCCCCAAAACCCTAAAAACGCCAAAAACGTCAAAACCCCAAAACTCCAAAACCACCAAAAACGCCAAAAACGCCAAAACCCCAAAAACCTCAAACCCCAAAAACCCCAAAAACGCCAAAACCGCTAAAAAACCCCAAATCTGTGCGAGTTCTCCTCTCCCACCTCGGCGCGGGAAACGCGCGGCGCTGGTTCATGGGCGGCCGAGGGCTGGAAAATTCCATATATTGGGGTGGGAAATTCCCTATATTGGGGTGGGAAATTCAATATATAGGGTGGGAAATTCGATTTATTGGGGGTGGAAAATTCAGTATCTAGGGGATGGAAAATTCGATATATTGGGCTGGAAACGTCGATATGTTGGGGATGGAAAATTCAACATATAGGGTGGGAAATTCAGTACATTGGGGATGGAAACTCAATATATTTGGGGTGGAAAATCCAATATATAGGGTGGAAAATTCGATATATTGGGGATGGAAAATTCGATATACGGGGTGGAAAATTCGCTCTGTTGGGGATGGAAGGCGCTGGCTGGCAGCGCCCGCTCGGGCCGGGCCGCTGGAGGAGCCGGGCTGATTTCATTTCATTTCATTTCATTTCATTTCATTTCATTTTTATGATGATGAAGATGATGATGGTTTCTTTCGGGCCGCACTGGTTTTGGTTCCCGGCGGCGCTGGCAGCGGGGAGGGTTCTCCATCGGCCCCGAGCAAACGGAGCGAGGAGAACCCTCCTGGGAAAAACGGGAATGAAAAACCAGACCCCGAATCTGCTGAAAATCCCTGCCAGCCTCCTCTCCTCCCCCGCTTGTTCCTAATATATTTATTTTTTTATTTTTATATACCTTAATTATTTCTATTTCTATTTTCATGTCTATTTTTATTTTTATTTTTATTTTTATTTTCATTTTTATTTTTATTTTTATTTTTATTTTTATTTTTATTTTTATTTTTATTTTTATTTTTATTTTTATTTTTATTTTTATTTTTATTTCATTCCTTTCCTTCGCCTATTTCTTTACTCCCTTTCCTTCTTGATTTCATTACGTTTCTTTCTTTCTTTTATTTTCATTTTTGTTTTACTTCATTTTACTTTATTTTATTTCACTATATTTTACTTTATTTTACCTTTTCATTTTATTTTACTTTATTTTATTTTATTTTATTTTATTTTATTTTATTTTATTTTATTTTATTTTATTTTACTTTATTTTATTTTATTTTATTTTATTTCATTTTATTTTATTTTATTTTACTTTATTTTATTTTATTTTATTTTATTTTATTTTATTTTATTTTACTTTATTTTATTTTATTTTACTTTTTTTATTTTATTTTACTTTATTTTATTTTATTTTACTCTATTTTATTTTACTATACCGTATTTTTATTTTATTTTATTTTACTCTATTTTATTTCACGTTATTTCATTTCTTTCTCCCTCCTCGCTGTCTTTAAACCTCCCAAGGATTGCCCCGCGGGCTCCCCCGCGGACGGGCGATTCCGAGCTCTGGGGAATCCGCGCTGCTCCGCGGCCGCCGCGCAAGCTGCGCCGTTTGTGCCCGGCGCGATGAACGCAGCAGCGAGCGTTCGGAGCAATAAACCCAAAAAACGGAATAAAAACCGAATAAAAGCCGAATAAAAGCCGAATAAAAGCGGAATAAAAGCGGAATAAAAGCGGAATAAAAGTGGAATAACAGCGGAATAAAAGCAGAATAAAAGTGGAATAAAAGCGGAGTAAAATTGGAATAAAATTGGAATTAAAAATGGAATAAAAGCGGAATAAAAGTGGAATAAAAGCGGAATAAAATTGGAATAAAATTGTAATAAAAGCGGAATAAAATTGGAATAAAATTGGAATTAAAAATGGAATAAAAGCGGAATAAAAGTGGAATAACAGCGGAATAAAAGCGGAATAAAAGTGGAATAAAAGCGGAATAAAATTGGAATAAAAGCGGAATAAAAATGGAATAAAATTGGAATAAAAGCGGAATAAAATTGGAATAAAATTGGAATTAAAAATGGAATAAAAGCGGAATAAAAGTGGAATAACAGCGGAATAAAAGCAGAATAAAAGTGGAATAAAAGCGGAATAAAATTGGAATAAAAGCGGAATAAAATTGGAATAAAATTGGAATTAAAAATGGAATAAAAGCGGAATAAAAGTGGAATAACAGCGGAATAAAAGCAGAATAAAAGTGGAATAAAAGCGGAATAAAATTGGAATAAAAGCGGAATAAAAATGGAATAAAATTGGAATAAAAGCGGAATAAAATTGGAATAAAATTGGAATTAAAAATGGAATAAAAGCGGAATAAAAGTGGAATAGCAGCGGAATAGAAGCGGGTTTGTTTCCCGGGAGGCGAGCGGCGCCGGCCGGCTCTGCCCTGCGAGGTTTCAATTTCGATTTCGGGGCGCGAGGGGAGCGCAGAGGAAGCAAACGGGCCGATTTTGGGGGATCTCTGTGATTCCTGCCTGCCTGCCTCGGGGTTTCCCTGGCGTTCCGGGGCTGTTTTTTGGGTTTTTTGCCCCATCCTCGGCGTTTTCCTCCCTCCAACCGCTCGAATTTCGCTTTTTCCTCGCGGTTCGCGCCCCCCGCCCGCCCTTCGCGGCCGTGCGGGGCTGGTGGGGCAAGCGGGGCTGCAAAGGGAATTCCCGCGGCTCCCAAATGTTCCCTCCACCCCCGAAATTGCGATTTTTGGGGGGTTTTAGGACGAGTTCGGAGCGGGGTTTAAATGGGAATTTCGCCGAGCAGGTGTGGGTCCATCCCCACCTCTCCTTCCCTGCCTTCGTCCACCCCAGAGGGTTTTTAATTTTATTTATTCCGAGTTCTGCCCCGAAGAAACCCCTGGGAGCTCCAGCGCGAGAAATCCCACCCGAATTCCGCCAAAAAAAAAGATAAAAATCCCCAAAAGATTCGGCGTTTCTGAGGAGGAAGGAGGGGAGGGGGACAGAGGAGGCAAAAAGAAATGAAATTAAAAAAATTAATGGAGAGGGGGAAGATGGGAGCGGGGAAAACACCTCGGGGCGGGTGGAAAAAAAGGAAAAAAAATGAAAACTTCGGGGTGAAGCGCGGGTCAGCGCGGCTGCGGACACGCCTCGCTGTTTAACAAAGACTGCCAAAGTATGAGATTAATACCAAAAGTTGCGCCTTTCCCAGCCCGGAGCGCTCCGGGGCCTCCGGAGCTGCCCCGGCCCTCCCGGGACAAAGCGGGCCCGGGGGGAGGGGAGAGCCCGAGCCCACCAAAAATAAACCCAAACCCCTAAAAATGCCCCGGACCGAGAGGAAGGAGGGGAGCGAGAGGGGAGTGAGGGCGTTTGGGGGAATCGATGGAGCCGGGAAACCCAAAACCCCTAAAAATGGAAAATCGGGAGAGGAAGAGAGGGAAATGAGGGGGTTTGGGGGAATCGATGGAGCTGGAAAAACCCAAAACCCCTAAAAATGGAAAATCGGGAGAGGAAGAGAGGGAAATGAGGGGATTTGGGGGAATCGATGGAGCTGGAAAAACCCAAAACACCTAAAAATGCCGAAGCGGGAGAGGAGGAAGAAGGAGGGGAGCGAGAGGGGAATGGGGGGGTTTGGGGGAACTGATCGCGCTGGAAAAAACCCCAAACCCCTAAAAACTCAAAATTAGGAGAGGACGAGAGGGAAATGAGGGGGTTTGGGGGAACTGATCGTGCTAAACCCCCTTAAAACGCAAAATCAGAGGAGGAAGAAGGAGAGGGAAACGAGGGGGTTTGGGGGAGTTTGTGGCGTGGGAAAGCGAAGGCAGCGGGGAGGGCATGGAGAGGGGAGGGGGCCCTGCGGGGGTTTTGGGGGGGTTTTGTAGGATTTGGCCTCCGAAACCTCCCCGAGCTTTGCGGGAGCGCCCCGAAAGCCCCCGGGGATTGCTGCGAGGAGCAGGAGCCGCGCTGCGCCAAGGTAGGAACGGCGGCGGGCCGGGGACCCCCACCCCACTTTTGGGATCCCCCCCAGGAGGTTGGGGAGGGGTTTGGGGTCGGGGGTGTCCCCGCGGTCACCCCGCGCTGCCTGAGGTGGCTTTGAAATGGGGGGAAAAAACAAAAAAAAAACCCAAAAAATCGGTGCGAAAGTTCCGCGGGATCCCAAAGGTGGGGGGGGGGGGGGGGGGGGGTTCGGAAATTTGGGGTCAGGGGCGGCCGAAGGGGAGATTTCCCGGAGGTGCGCGGGGGGAAATAAATTCCGGCCGACGCTAGGGGTGCTGCTCGGCAAAGGCCGGCCCCGTGGTGTCACCGCGGAGCGGAAAATAAAAAAAAACCGATTTTTTTCATTTTCCTTTTTTCAAGGGATGTGGGAGGGCGTTAAAAACAGAGAAAAAAAGGCCTGGCTATTTCTAGCGCTGGAGAAAACGGAATTAAAATCATCGCCTCGGAGGGGTCGGGAAGGAGGAATAAAATCTAAAAGAGATGAAGGGGGGGTTAAAAAGAAATCCAGAATAAAAGGAGCGGTGACGGGCTCGGGTTTGTTGTTTCGTGGCACCCGCGGCCGCGCTGTTGGTTTGGCTCCTCACTTTCCCGGCAGGTTTTAGAGGAAAAAGGTGAATGTTGAGCGGCTGGTGCTGAGGGAGGTGGGAAATTCTGCTCGGTGCGAAAAGATTTGGCTGCTCCCGCCGGAAATTTGGGGTTTTTTTAAAGGGTCTGAAATGATTTTGGGGTTTTCTTCGACGCCTTTGGTTCGTTCCGAAAGCGCCGCTCGGTTTTTGCTGGGTTTAGCCGGGAGCTTTTAGCGGGAAAATTCACCTGAAAGTACCTGAAAAATCCGGACTGGGCGGGATTCGGGGGGTTTGATTCTCGGCCAGAAATCTTAATTTTCCTCGAGGGAAAATGCGGGAGTTCTCGGAATCTGCCGGATTTATGGGCAGGAATTGTAAACGCAGCTTTTCCCTGACGCCCTCTCCGCCGCGGCATTTAAATGCAATTAATTCGGGAGGTACTTGACCTGAAAATGTTCTGCCTTTGAAATACAAAAAAAAAAAAAAAAAAAACCCAAAAAACAAAAACAAAACAAAAAAAAAAAAAAAAAAAAAAAAAAAAAAAAAAACCCAAAAAACCCCACCCAAAAATAAAAGGGAAAAAAGAGAGAGAAAAGAAAGGGGGGCTGCTCTACTTTGAATCTCTTGGGCGTCTGCAATTTGAAACGAAATCTCAACATGATGCGACCCTCATTAGTTCCGAATGAAGGTTCATTACCTAGACAGTATGAATATTTTATTGCTTTATATCCCTTTTTTTTCGGAAATGAAACGCCTTTGATCTTTTTCTCGGGTTGTAAAAGGAATTGCCCGTCATTAAAAAGAAACCTGTCGTCCCATCTGCCTTTACATTCCCTATTTCTTTTCATCTGTTTCTCTCTTTTTTTTTTTTTCTCTTTTTCCCCCCCTTTTTTCCTTTTTTTTCCCTTTTTTTAATCGTTTCCCCGCGCACGCACGGCTAAACCCAAACCTTTGGGGTGACCTCCGGGAACGAAAAATGGATGAAACCTTCGCGCTGCCCGCCAGAAAAGCGTGACGAGACTTTCAGGGCGGGGTGGGGACGGAGCTCGGGGGGATTTCTCTTTTAAAAGGCGGATTTTTGGGCTCCGCGTCTCGCTGCGCGCCCGCGCCTCCGCGCTCACCCCAGGAACCGATCTTTTCACCCCAAAATAACCTCGGAGGTGCGGAGAGAAAGGTGGGGAAATGCCGATTTCCCTCCCTACGCGCTCTGCAGCCTGGCTGCTTGAACGAATCGCATTCCCCCCCTCCCCCGGGTAGTGAATTTTCCTGGGGCGCGGCCCCGATTTTTCCCAGAACCCCAAAACTTTGGCCCAGAAGAGAATTGTGGCGGTAGGAGAAGATCTGAGACCGAGGAGGACGCAACTGTCTTCTATATGTACCCTGTAGATCCGAATTTGTGTAGAGGAAGTTGGGTCACAAATTCGCATCTAGGGGAATATGTAGTTGACACAAACACTACAAACCCAGAAGCCATAAACCCCCCCAAAAAACCCCAAAAAGTCAAAAAGCAAAGGGTGGGCTTGAGGGTTTGACCAGAAAAGCGCTCTAGGGCTCCAGAGAAATCTCTGGGTTTGACCTCAGCTCAACTCCGCTCGATCAAACTTTATCAGGGCTGCGAGATAACGGCGGAGCTGCGCGGGGGGGTTTGGGGTTTGGGGGGGTTTGGGGGATTTGGGGAGGGGGTCGCGGGCGTTGTTGCCGTGTCAGAGCGGGGCTCGCCCGCCTTCGCTGTAATTTGTGTGGTCCGGGCGCTGACGCGGATTCAAAAATCAATGAAATTATTTCTCGCCGCCGCCGCGTTTGGGGTCTGCCCGCGGGAATTGGGGGATTTCAGGGGGGGTTTCGGTCGCGGCCGCCTCGCCGAGCCCTCTGCGGCGTCTGTACCGCGAGAAGGGCGAGGCCAAGATCCGCCAGGGCTCGGGCTAATTGGCTTTTGTAATTGCTCATCAGTGCCGGCTCCGGCTCGGCCGCCGGGCTGCTCTCCCGGCCGGAGCGGCCTCAGGGACCCCCGGCCCCCCGAATCAGCTGCTGCGCTCCTCAGGGACCCCCGGCCCCCCGAATCAGCTGCTGCGCTCCTCACTCAGGGCCCCCCGGCCCCCCGAATCAGCTGCTGCTCCCCATCGATCCCCGCGCAGCCCCATCCATCTCTGCCGGGCTCCCGCATCACCTTCGGCCGCAGCCCCTCTCGGGGGGTGGCGACCCGAGCTCGGGGGGTGGCGACCGCGGGGGGCTGGGGTTGGGGGCAGGCAGCGCCGGCGATCGCCCCGCGAACCCCCTGAAAAAGCGCTTTTACCTCGCCTCCTAATTATTCTCTTTTTGTCGCCTTTCTGAGGGGGGGTGGCGGTGCCCACCGCCCTTCCCGCGTGTCCCCGAGCCCAGGACACACCCCCGAGGGCTGTGGGCCGGCCGGGGGTGTCGCTGCTCGCCCGCGGGGCGCTGCCGAGCCCGGAGGGGCCGGAGGTGGCCCGGGGGTGGCCCGAGGTGGCCCGGAGGTGGCCGGAGGTGGCCCGAGGTGGCCGGAGGGGATCGGACGCCCCCCGGTCGCCTCCCCGGGGATGCCGGGGGGCCCCGGGAGAGCCCGGGCTGGGCAGGTTTCCTTATCCGGGGCTCGCCGTGGCCCTCGCCATTGGCCCGCGCTGTCACATGGAGCCAACTTTGTTCACTTGACAGGGAGGAGGAGGAGGAGGGCTCGGCCGAGCGGGAGCACGAGCGAGGGAGGCGGGGGGGCGGGGGGCGTAGGAATAAATTTTAAGGAGAGAAAGAGACCGAGGGACAGAGGGAGATCCATACATATATATATATATATATATAGGTATAGGTGGATATATATAATTTTTTTCTTCCCCCGCGCGCGCGCGATTGCAAGAAATTAATGGCCATGAGCTCGTTTTTGATCAACTCCAACTACGTGGACCCCAAGTTCCCACCCTGCGAAGAATATTCCCACAGCGATTACCTTCCCAATCACTCGCCGGAATACTACGGCAGCCAGAGGCAGCGGGAGAGCGCTTTCCACCATGAAGCGATGTACGAGCCGCGGGCCGCCTGCAAGGAGCAGCTCTACCCGTCCTGCCAGAGCTCCGCGCAGCCCCGGCCTCGCGTCCGAGGAGCGGCGGAGCCGCGGCCGGGCACCCCCAGCCCGCCCCCCGCCTGCAGCCGCGGCCCGGCCGCGCGGAGCCCCGCGGGCGCGGAGCCCGTGGTTTACCCCTGGATGAAAAAAGTCCACGTAAGCACGGGTAAGTGGAGGGGGAAAGGAAAAAAAGGCTTCGCTTTATAGTTGGAGTAGCACCTCGCCGGCTCGGGGAAGCCTCGCCGCGGCGCTTGTAAAAGGAGCGCTCCGCGGAGATTTACGAGCGCCGCTTTGCAGAGCGCTATAATTACATCCTCCATAAATTTTTATTGCTCTGCTTGGCCATGTGCCTTTGAAGTCTCTGTTACCATCCTCCTCCAGTTTCTTCCAGGCTACTTTGCCTTTTTTTTTTTTTTTTTTTTTTTACTTTTTCTCTCTCTCTCTCTCTTTTTTTTTTTTTTTTTTTTTTTTTTTTTTTTTTTTTTTTTTTTTTTACGGCTGTTGAATCTTCCTAAGTGAAGTTTTATGTTTTGGTAATTTGTATTTAAGTGGCGGATTGAGTAAAGTTTTACTATTTTCCCCTCCCCTGCCCTCTTCTTTTTTTTTTTTTTCCTCCTTTTCTCCCCTCTTTTTTTTTTTTCCTCTCTTTTTTCCCCTTTTCTTTTCTTTTTTTTAAAGGCAGACACTCACCACCCCGCAGCCCCCGCGCTCGCCCCTTTTCCAGCGCAGGGGGGGAACTTTTAGGGATAATTCCGCGCTGCTCCGGCAGAGCTGCGAGCGCATAAATGCGAATTTCCACCCGCACGGGGCACGGGAAGCGCGTCCGGGGGGCCCTGGAGAAACCTTCCGGCACGAACCCGCGTCCGCCGTGAGGCGGAGATCCGCACCTCGCTTCTGGGGGCATTTTTACAACCATCCCCTTTTTATTTTTCATTTCTTTTCCAGCAAATCCCCCCCTCCAAGGGGTCTGTGACGCTTTTTTATTTCTTTTTTTGTGTTTGTTTTTTTTTGAGGGGGGAAAGAACCCATTAAAGGAACAGCTCGGTAATTCTGCTTTTCTTTTTTTCCCCCTCTTTTTTTATTTGTTTCCCCTTACATTTCCCCTTTTTTGTGTGTGTTCTCCCCATTTTTTTTACTTTTTTTTTGTGTTTTCCCCTCATTTTTTCTCCTTTTTTTGTTTGTGTTTTCACATCTTTCCCCCATTTTTGTGTTTTCACGTTTTCCCCCCTTTTTTGTGTTTTCACATCTTTTTTTCCTGTTCTTTTGTCTGTTTTCACATTTTCTCCCCCTTTTTTCAACGCTTTCACATCCTCTCCCCCGCTTTTTTTTGTGTGTTTTCACATCTTTTCCCCTTTTTTTTACGTATTTTCACATTCCCCCCTTTTCCTTTCGTATTTTCACTATTTCCCCCCATTTTTTACATATTCTCACATCCCCCCCCCCGGTTTTTGGATGCATTTTCACATATTTTCTCTTTTCCCTTCCTGTTTTCACATCCCCCCCCCTTTCTTTCCCCCGGGTTATTTTTATATTTCCAAATATTTCCCACCATTTTAAAAATACTTTCACATCTTCCCCCCCCTTTTTTTTTACATTTTCACATCTTTCCCCCCATTTCTCTATATTTTCACATATTTGCCCCCCATTTTCCCATATCTCCAAATATCCCCCCATTTTCCCATATTTCCACATCTTCCCCCACTTTTCTTTTTGAATTTTCACATCTTTCCCCCTTTTTTTTTTTGCATTTCCACAATTCCCCCCATTTTTTTTTATTTCCACGTATTTCCCCCTCTTTTTTTTTTTTATATTCCCACGTACCCCCCTTTATTTTTTTTAATATATTTTCACACATTTTCCACCCCATTTTTTTAAATTTCCACACGTTTCCCCCCCGTTTTTTCGCATTTCCGCCCGTTTCCCCCCCGGTTTTTTTTTTCATATTTTCACATCTTTCCCCCCCTTTTTTTTTTCCCCCCCCCTTCCCTCGTCCCCCCCCACCCCCCCGGCAGTGAACCCCAACTTCTGCGGCGGCGAGGCCAAGCGCTCGCGCACGGCGTACACGCGGCAGCAGGTGCTGGAGCTGGAGAAGGAGTTCCACTACAACCGCTACCTGACGCGCCGGCGCCGCGTGGAGATCGCGCACGCCCTGAGCCTGAGCGAGCGCCAGATCAAGATCTGGTTCCAGAACCGCCGGATGAAGTGGAAGAAGGATCACAAGCTGCCCAACACCAAGGTCAGGGCCGGCTCCTCCGCCGGATCCCTGCAGGCCGCGCAAGGAGGGCCCCAAGCGCAGATCCCGCAAGGAGGAGGAGCCCAGAGCCAGATCCCGCAAGGAGGAGCCCAAAGCCGGGTCCTACACGGGGGATCCCAGGGCCAGATCCTACAGGGAGGAGCCCAAACTCAAATCCCGCAAGGAGGAGGAGCCCCAGGTCACATCCCGCAAGGAGGAGGAGCCCAAGGTCACGTCCCGCAAGGAGGATCCCAAAGGCAGATCCCTCAAGGAGGATCCCAAAGGCAGATCCCACAAGGATCCCAAACTCAGATCCCACAAGGAGGAGGATCCCAAACTCGATCCCACGGTCCGGCCTCGGCCCTATAACCGCCCCCATGGATGCGTGTGCGTGTCTGGGGTGTGAACTCGTGCGAGTGCAGAAGCGAAATGTGATAATTTTAATTTCTATCATTTTTTAAATAATTATTTGAACTGCGGGGAAAGGCGGGGCTGCTCTTCGTTACCCAACACCAAGGTCAGGTCAGCTCCTCCTCCAGATCCCGGCGGATCCCACAAGGAGGATCCCAAAGGCAGATCCCACATGGAGGATCCCAAATGCAGATCCTACAGGGAGGATCCCAAGGCCAGATCCCACAAAGAAGGAGCCCAAGCTTACGTCCCTCAAGGAGGATCCCAAAGGCAGATCCCAAAGGCAGATCCCTCAAGGATCCATGCCCACAAGGAGGAGGATCCCAAACTCGATCCCACGGACCGGCCTCGGCCCTATAACCGCCCCCATGGATGCGTGTGCGTGTCTGGGGTGTGAACTCGTGCGAGTGCAGAAGCGAAATGTGATAATTTTAATTTCTATCATTTTTTTAATAATTATTTGAAGTGCGGGGAAAGGCGGGGCTGCTCTTCGTTACCCAACACCAAGGTCAGGTCAGCTCCTCCTCCAGATCCCGGCGGATCCCACAAGGAGGATCCCAAAGGCAGATCCCACAAGGAGGATCCCAAAGGCAGATCCCACAAGAAGGAGGATCCCAAACTCAAATCCCAGGAGGAGAAGGATCCCAAACCCAGATCTCACAAGGAGGATCCCAAACCCAGATCCCTCAAGGAAGATCCCAACCACAGATCCCTCAAGGAGGAGGATCCCAAACCCAGATCCCACAAGGAGAAGGATCCCAAACCCAGATCCCACAAGGAGGAGGATCCCAAACCCAGATCCCACAAGGAGGAGGATCCCAAAGGCAGATCCCACAAGGAGGAGGATCCCAAACTCGATCCCACGGACCGGCCTTGGCCCTATAACCGCGCCCATGGATGCGTGTGCGTGTCTGGGGTGTGAGCTCGTGCAGGGAGGGAAAGGCGATCATTTTCATCTCTCGCGTTCTTTACCCTGATCTGAACGGCGGGGACGCACGGGCTGCTCGTTATTTATGGCCACGAATTTGAATTTCACACTTTTTCACCCTGTTTTGACCGCGGGGACGGGGGAGTGCTGCTTATTTCAGTCAGGAATTCGGATTTCGATCCTTTTTACCCCGATTTCAGCCAGGGGGACGGGGTGCTGATCATTCCCACCAACAATTCAGATTTTGATTCTTTTTACACCGATTTTAACCGCGGGGATGGGCGTGTCCTGGTTATTCCCACCAACAATTTGAATTTCGATCATTTTTACCCCGATTTCAGCCCGGGGGACACGGGGTGCTGATCATTCCCACCAACAATTTGAATTTTGATTATTTTTACACCGATTTTAACCAGATCCCCACCAACAATTTGAATTTTGATTCTTTTTACCCCGGTTTCAACCAGCGCGAGGCTCAGCTGGGCACAAAGCCGGGGCTGCTGGGGGCAGAGGAGGCCGGAGCGGGATTTTTTTGGCGATTTGGCTGAGATGGATCCTTGTTTCATCTTTAATCACGCCGAGCTCGGCCCCATTTGTCATGTTTACTCTCCCGTACAAAGGATGGACCTTATGTCTGCTATTACCCCGACAGCAGCGCCCGCTTTAATAAATGAGCCTCAGCTCCTTCCCCACCAACTGCATTTGCTGCACCACCCTCTTTTTGCTTTTTTTTCTCCTTTTTTTCTCCTTTTTTTCTCCTTTTTTTTCTCCTTTTTTTCTCCTTTCCCCCCCCTCCTTTTTTCCCCTTTTTAAATTTTCCCCCCCATTTTTTCTCTTTTTTTTTTTCTTGGTTTCTTTTTTCTTTTTATTTTCTCTTTTCTTTCCCCCCTTTTTCTCCCTCTTCTTTCAAATCTTACTTTCCATTTTTGCCTTTTTTTTTTTTTCCTTTTCTTCTTTGTTTTTCTCCGGATTTTTTCCCCTTTTTCCCCCCTTTTCCAAATTTTCTTTATCAATTTTCTTCCCCTCTTCTCTTTCCCCTTTTTAAAAACATTTTTTCCATTTTTTCTTTTATTTTTCTTTCTTTATTTTCCTTTTTTCTCTCTTTCCCCCTTTTTTTCCATTTTCTTTATCAATTTTCTCCCCCCTCCTCCTTCCCCTCCTCTCTTTGTCCCCAACCCTGAACTTTCTGCCCCATTGTCCCGAAGAGACAAAATCGGAGAGAGAAAAAAAACCCAAAAAACCCCAAAATCTCAACAAAAAACCCCAAAATCTCAACAAAAACCCCAACATCTCAACAAAAAATCCCAAAAAGTCAACAAAAAACCAAAAATCTCAACAAAAACCCCCTAAAATCTCAACAAAAAAAACCAAAATCTCAACAAAACCCCCCGAAATCTCAACAAAAACCCCAAAATCTCAACAAAAACCCCAAAATCTCAACAAAAAAACCCCAAAAAGTCAACAAAAAGCCCCAAAATCTCCTCCGGCGACTCCGGAACTTCGCGATACCGGGGGAAAAATTAAAAAAAAAATTAAAATTGGGTGAAGGAGGTGTTGGACAAAGAAATGAAGAGAGCGGAGCAGGATCTGACCCTTTTTATAATTTAATTTTTTGTTTTTTTTTTTAAACCCAGCAGGTTCATTGTGAGTGAGGGGGGTGGGGAGGGACGGGAACTGGGAGGAACTGGGATGAACTGGGACGAACTGGGAGGAACTGGGAGGAACTGGGAGGAACTGGGAGCGCCCCAAAGCTCCTCCCCGCCCCGATTTGGGGCTGAAAATGTGAATTTCGGGCCGGGGGGGGGAGGGGCTGTGCCGTCCCGACCCCCCCCCCCCCCGTCTCCTCCATCCCCCTTTGTCCTCCGGGGTGTCCGGATTTACCCGGAAACCCCCAAAAAACCCCAAAACCACCTGAGAAATAAATCCCGCACGGCCACTCTGCCCCGCGTGCTTCTTCTGGGGCCGGATCGGGCTCATCCCTCGGGTGGAAGAAGAAAAATCAAAATCAAAATAAAAATAAATGGAATTCTTTCAAGGACCGCGCGCGATCCGTTCCTTTGGGATTTTTTTTTTTAATCCGTTTCTTTTCAATCTTTTTTTTTCCAATCCGTTTTTTTTTCAATCCGTTTCTTTGGGAAATTTTTTTTAATCCGTTTCTTTTCAATAATTTTTTAATCAGTTTTTTTTTTTCAATCCATTTCTTTGGGATTTTTTTTTAAATCCGTTTCTTTTCAATCTTTTTTTTTTTTTTTTTTTAATCCGGTTTTTTTTCAATCCGTTTCTTTGGGATTTTTTTTAATGATTTCGCCCCGGTTTTTGTGGGGGTTTTTTTGTGTTGTCAGCCCGCAGCCCCCTAATGAAAACAAAAGCTGTTTGAGCGGCGGAGGCTCGGCGATGATGATTTATTTGTTCAGGGCGCAGATTAATTCCCTTTTCCCGAGCCCCGAAAGCGGCGCCGCTCATTAACGCTCCGCTGCCTCGCCGCTCTCCCGAGATCCTCCCGATTTCTCTTTTTTAATGGTTTTATTTGGGGTTTGGGGTGGGAATCGCTGCTCCTCGCGGGCGGTTCAGCGTTAACGAGGCGGGTTCGGCCCAGCTGTTCCGGGGTTCGGGGGTTTTTGGGGTACAAAGGGAGCTCGCGGCCTGGGAGATCATCAAGAAGACAAATGGCTCCTTTTGGCCGCCGCGGCTCCACGATTCATTCTCATTTTCTTTTTCGGGTAGGGAAAAAAATTAAAAAAAAATAAATAAAAAAGAAAAAAAAAAAAAAACAAAAACCCGGGAGAGGTTCTGGGTTAGGAGAGGAGGAAAAGAAAATGATTGTCCTCCAGGGAAAGGGTGGTGCGGCCGGGAGGAGTGGGGATAATCGGAATAAAAATGTGGGGAATGGGAATTGAGGGGTGAATGTATGGAGAGGGATGGGGGGAAGTGGAAATGGAGATCCGGAGGGGTGGGGATGGAAAATGCGGCTGGGAATGGGGGTGAATGGGAACGGGGGAAGCTGTAGGATGGGAATAGACAGCTAAAGCAGAAATAGAAATGAAATAAAATAAATAAAATAAAATAAAATAAAAAATAAAGATTAAAAATAAAGATAAAAATTAAAATAAATAAATAAAATTGAATAAAATAAATAAAAATAAAAATGAAAATAAAAATAAAAATAAAAATAAAAATAAAAATAAAAATAAAAATAAAAATAAAAATAAAATAAAAATAAGAATAAAAATAAAAATAAAAATAAAAATAAGAAGAAAAATAAGAATAAAAATAAAAATAAAAATAAAAATAAAATATTATTAATAATAATAATTTCAAGGTGTAAAGTAAAAGTGCGGGAATTTCAAGGTCGGTTCAATAGCCACGGAATCCTCCAAGAATCCCGATCAGTTCCCGAATTTCGTTCCCTGTTTCTCCCGAGACAAAGGCAGGGCTGGGCCCTTCCAAACCGCTCCTGTGCCTGCAGGAGCTCCCGTGGATATAAAACTGTCCCCCCAAAACCCCGCCGCCCCCGTTCGCTCCAAACCCCGCCGGGTGATTCTTTTATTGTATTTTTTCCCCTTTTAAAGCTTTAAAATAAAGAACATTCCCGCGGTCGCGTGGCGCGGGCTCAGCTCGCTGCGGTGTTCAAAATAAATCGGATTTCTGGCCGGCTTTGGGTTTGATTCTCGCGGTTTCAGAGGCGGAACTCGCGAGTTTCTTTCCTTTCCCTCTTTATTTGTGCCCGGGGCTGGTTTTGTCCCGGTCCCCGCAGGTTCGCTCCGTCCCCGGCGCGTTTTTATTCCCCCGCTCCTCCCTTTGATCCGCTCGCTCGGGAGGAGGGCGCGATTTTCCAGAGGGGGCTCCTCAGAAAGGCCAAAAATGGGTGTTTGAAACCCAAAAAAAAAGGGAAAAACCCTAAAAAAAGAGAGGCGAATGCTGGCAGGAATGCGGGGTCTGTGGGGGCAAATCAAAGCTGGGGGAGCGTGAATGGGATGGAAGGGGAGAAAAGAGGATTTCTATAGGACCCGAAAGTTCACAGGCATCGGGAGCGGACAGGAGGCAAGAAAAATGCGAGAATTATACAGAAAATCATTAATCACTCCTTTTCTTGAAATACTTATCCCCTTTCCCCCCATTGTTATTCAACAGCGAATCTGCGCGGACCGTCTGGCGGCAAAAATCACCCGGACTCCTCCAGGAAACCTTCGGGGCCGCTAATGAGAGTCGGGATTAATCGCGATACGAGCGGGGATACCGCTGATAATAAAAGCCGCGCCCCAAAGGTGAAAAAGTTCTCTTTTTCTGGGGGAGAAAAGGCAAATTTCCTGCACCCCACCCCCCCACACACTTCCCTCTCGGTTTGGAAGGAACCACCCCGAGCATGAGGGCGCTGGAAAAAGGATTTGGGAGCCAAGCAGGTAACGGGGCCGCTCTCTCGGCGTGGTTCGGGACGGGGATGCGCCAGAAAGCTGCGGGAAATTCGGAGGGAAAAAAGGAGTTTGGAAGGAATAGAGGCGGAGAGAGAAACCCCCCGCGAGTTCTCGTGTGGGGCTTTCCCTTGGCCTCGGTTTTGGGGCGGGTCTTGGAGGGGTTTGGGGTTTTTTTGGAGTTCAGGCTGGGTTTGGGGCTGGGCGTGGTTGGGTTTCCCGGCGCGCCGGCTGTGGGTGCGCCTTTGGGGCTCGAGGCTTAAAAGTCGTTTTTAACTCGGTTTTTTTCCTCGTCTTTTTCCCGAGTTGAATCTCCCACGGGATGGTTTGGGAGGGGTTGGTGGGGCGGCCTCTGGGTGTCCCGGGAAATGCGAACAGTCCCGGGTTAAACTGTCCCGGGAAAGGTGAACATTCCCGGGTTAAACTGTCCCGGGAAATGCGAACATTCCCGGGTTAAACTGTCCCGGGAAATGCGAACAGTCCCGGGTTAAACTGTCCCGGGAAATGCGAACATTCCCGGGTTAAACTGTCCCAGGAACTGGGAGCATTCCCGGGTTAAACTGTCCCAGGAAATGCGAATACTCCCGGGTTAAACTGTCCCGGGAAAGGTGAACATTCCCGGGTTAAACTGTCCCAGGAAATGCGAATACTCCCGGGTTAAACTGTCCCGGGAACTGGGAGCATTCCTGGTTTAGGCCTGTCCCAAGAACTCCAGATATTCCCGGTTTAAGCCTGTCCCAGGACCTGTGAACAGCCCGGCTTAGGCCTGGGCCAGGAGCATTCCCGGTTTAAACCATCCCAGGAACTGGGAACATTCCCAGTTTAAGCCTGTCCCAAGAATATTCCCGGTTTAAACCATCCCAGGAACATTCCCTGTTTGAGCCTGTCCCAGGAGCATTCCCGGTTTAAACCATTCCAGGAACATTCCCTGTTTAAATCACCTCGAACATTCCCGGTTTAAGCCTGTCCCAGGAGCATTCCCGGTTTAAACCATCCCAGGAACATTCCCGGTTTAAATCACGTCGAACATTCCCGGTTTAAGCCTGTCCCTGGAACATTCCCAGTTTAAGCCATGCCAGGACTGTGAACATTCCCAGTTTAAGCCATCCCAGGAGCAATCCCGGTTTAAATCACCCCAGGACTGTGAACATTCCCGGTTTAAGCCATCCCAGGACTGTGAACATTCCCGGTTTAAGCCATCCCAGGACTGTGAACATTCCCGGTTTAAGCCATCCCAGGACTGTGAACATTCCCGGTTTAAACCATCCCAGGACTGTGAACATTCCCGGTTTAAATCACCCCAGGACTGTGAACATTCCCGGTTTAAACCATCCCAGGACTGTGAACATTCCCGGTTTAAGCCATCCCGGGAGCAATCCCGGTTCCAGTCGCCCCGGGCCCGCGAGCAGCCCGCTCCAGGCCGTGCCGGGCCGGTTTAACCCGGGATTTTCGGCCGTCCCCGGGAGTTCCTGGGGCATCGGGAGCCGAGGGCGGCCGGGCCGGGCGGGGTCACGCAGAGTTCACTTTTCTGGCCCATTAGCCGGGTTTTACAGCCGGGAGTGACCTCGCAAACCCCTTGACCTGCCCCAGGCCGGACACCGAGCTCATCCCCCAGCCCGGCAGAGCCCGGCCTGGCCGGGCCTGAGAGGGAGCAAAAAAAACCCCGAAAAAAAATCCTGAAAGTTGATTTATTTCTGCTCTCTGGCCGTCCTGGGCCTAGCAGGGTTTCTCGTGTGGTTTTGTGGTGTAGAAATCGAGTTTTTGGTGGCTCGTGTGGAGTTGAGAGAGGGATTTTGGGTGGCGGGGGCGGGGCTGCCTCTACAGATTGAATTTTTTTTTGGGGGGGGGGGAAAACCCAAGGGCAAAGAGGAGCCGCGGGCTGGCCTGGCCTGATCCCTGCGCTGATTTCAGAAATTCCTTTGTTTGCGGAGCCCCTCTGCTCCCCTCCTCCTCCTCCTCCTCCTCCTCCTCCTCCTCCTCCTCCTCCTCCTCCTCCTCCTCCTCCTCCTCCTCCCGCTCCAGCGCGGGGATCCCCGGGACCCTCGGGGAGCCTCTCCTGGACCCCCCGGTCACCCCAAATCCCCCGGTGCCCACCCTGGAGCCCTTCGTCATCCCTGCCCAAAATGTGGGGGAAAAAAATCACCCAAAGATCCCCGGAGTGGAGGGGAAAATGCACCCAAAGGTGGCAAAACTGGAGGGAAAATCCTCCCAAAAATCCCCAAATTGGAGCGAGGCATCCCCTCAAAAATGCCAAAAATCCACCCAAAAATCCACCCAAAAATCCACCAAAAATCCCCAAATTGGAGCGAGGCATCCCCTCAAAAATGCCCCAAAAATCCACCCAAAAATCCCCAAAACCGAGGCAAAAAATCCCTCAAAGTTCCCCAAATTAGACAAAATAATCCCCCCAACGGTCCCCAAATTGGGGTGTAAATCCCCAAATTTGGGCCAAAATCCCCAAATTGGACCAAAAATCCACTCAAATATTCCCAAATTGGGCCAAAAATCCGCCTAAAGATTCCCAAATTGGGCCAAAAGTCCCCAAACTGGACCAAAAATCCACCCGAAGATCCCCAAATTGGGGCAAAAATCCACCCAAAGATCCCCAAATTGGGGCAAAAATCCACCCAAAGATCCTCAAATTGGGCAAAAATCCCCAAATCGGACCAAAAATGCCCCCAAATATCCCCAAACCGGGCCAAAACGTGAGGAAGCCGCGGAAGCCGAGCCCCGCGGGCTGTCGGGACGGGGGCAGGCGGTGAAAACCCCCAGAAATTCAATGTATTCCCCACCCGCCCCCTCCGCTCCGAGCCGCGGCCGCGGGGGGAGGCTGCGGGGGGCGCGGGGGACGCGGGGACAGCGGCGGGGAGGGGGTGGCGGTGTCCCGGGGTGGCTCCGCGTCCCTTGAAAGGCGCTCGGGAGTCCCTGACAGATTTATGAGGCGCAATAAGAGCGCCGCGGCCGCAGCTGTAAATCAAGGCGCGGGATAAACTCATTTTATCTTCACAAAGGCGACGCTTTGATCGCGGCACCTCCGAGGGCCCGGCCCCGCTTGATGGCTTCAGTTTAAAAAAAAAACCTAAACAAAACAACAACAAAAAAATGGCCAAACTGAAAATGAGGCTTTTTTCTGCTCTTTTTTTGGCATGAAACGACCCCAAAAAATGCCATTTCCGCGCTCCGTTTGCTGCGTGCCGCGGGTTTGTTGCCTTCTGTTGTTCTCTGCTCTTTATGCGCCCGGTTTGGGAGCAAAAACGGGGGAAAAAAAGGAAAAAAAAGGGAAAAAAGAGAAAAAAAGGGGGAAAAAAAAGGAAAAAAAAAGGGAAAAAATAGAGAAGTTTTTATGAAGCGAAAGTTGCGGCTTCGGAAGGGACCCGGAGTTCTCCTGGAGTCGCCTCCTCCCCCCCCGGAGTTCCCTCCCTGCTGGAGCCCCCCCAGCCCGGGAACTCTTCTTTAATCGGATTTTTTTTATCCCCCCCAGCCCCACACTCGAGAAAATCGCGGCAGAAATGATCAAGAGCTTTGGAAACCCGAGCGTTTCCCGGCCCCTTCGGCTTCCAGCCAGCCCCAAATCCGCTTTTTTGGGTTTAATTTTTTTTTGCTATTAATTCTCTATTTTCGCCTTTCATTTGAGATCCCGCAGGGATTTGGGAGCCGGGAATTTGGGGGTGCTCGGGGGGGGTTGGGGGCTGCTCCGGGCCCTGACCCCGAGCTTTTCCAGCTTCCCCAGGCTTTGGGCTCCGCTCGCTGCCGGTTTTGGGGGGTGCGCAGCGCCCGGCTCCTGCTCCGCGGCTGCTCCGCGGCTGCTCCGCGGCCTGCGGCAGCGCCGCCTCTGTCGCTGTCCCTCTCTGCGCCTCTCTGTCCCTTTTCCCTTTATTTCCCAGGATCCTCGCGCTCTCCTCGGGCTCCGCGTCTGATTTTTGTCCCCTCTTTTCGCCCCCTCCTCCCTCGCGAACGCGATGAACGCGGCCGAGGCAGAGCGGCACGGCCCGGGAGCCGGGGAGGCGGAGAGGCTCCGGAAATAGAAAGGAAATAAGAGAAATAAGGGAAATAAGAGAAATAAGAGAAATAATAGGAATAATAGGAATAATAGGAATAATAGGAATAATAGGAATAATAGAAATAGAAATAATATAAATAATAGAAATTATAGAAATAAGAGACATAAGAGAAATAAGAGAAATAATGGAAATAGGAATAATAGGAATAATAGGAATAATAGGAATAATAGGAATAATAGGAATAATAGGAATAATAGAAACAATAGAAATAGAAATAGAAATAGAAATAGAAATAGAAATAGAAATAGAAATAGAAATAGAAACAGAAACAGAAACAGAAACAGAAATATTCTCAGCTGCTTGGGGCTCTGGGACTGCTGTGCATTTTGTGATCTCGGCGTGCGCAGTGGGGAAAAAAAAACCTGAAATGGGGGAAAATGGGGGAAAATGGGGATTTGCTCTGCCTGAGCCGGGTCCAACAAAGCCAAGTTCCAGGAAGGGTTCGGGGAAGGGCTTGGGTGCTCTCGGGGTGGGGGAAAAGCCCCAAAATCGCGGCGTGTGACGGAGATTCGGGCTCCCCTCGCCGCGCTGGGATGGAAAGTTCTTTTTTTTTCAAAACCCCGTTCCGGTGGAAGGTCAGAGCCGTCCTGCGAGCGCCGAGCCAGAGACCCCCTTCCCCCTTCCCCATCACGTGGCTCATTAAATAATTAATGCCGGGGCTGCGGAATAGATATGTATTCGCCAGGAAAATCGCAGCCGCGGTCTCCCCGAGCCTGACGTGAAACCCGAGTGTCCTTTCAAAAACAGCGAGCCGGAGGGGGAGAAAAAAAAATAATAATAACAGGGGAGAGGGAAGAGCGAGGGGCAGAGGGGGAGAGAGGAGGAGAGAGGGAGAGGAGCCGGCAATAAAACAGTTCTGGGCAGCGCCGAGGCACGCCGAGGGCCGGAGCAGTGTAAGTAGCAGGGGCTTGCCGAGCGCGGCCGCGCGTCCATGGAAATTTATTGTTTGTTATTAATGTTATTGTCGCCCAACGTGACAAATCGCCGGCCCCGTTCCCCCGCCGCCGCTCTCCGCGCGGTTCCACGCGCCGAGGCTTTTCATTGAGATTTTTTTTTTTTTTTTTTAGGGAGATTTTTCTCTCCCTCTCCTCTTTTTTTTTTTTTTTTTTTTTAATTTTTTTTTCCCCCCTTCTTCCCCCCCTTTTGTTGATTTATGACAATAAACATGTCAGCGGCGGCGCGGCTGCCATTGTGCGCGTTCGGCGGGGAGAGCCGCCTTGTTTATGGCCGCGGCCGAGATAAATCATTCCCGGGGCCAAAATGATGTGCGAGCGCTGGTATTTGCGAGCGAGGATCTCTCCCCTCGCCCCGCTCCCCGGAGCTGATGATTTCAGGCGGTTCACGGCCATAGATCAGCCGCTAATATGAAAGCTCGGGAGCCGGGGGTCTTAAATTACGGCATCTGTGATTACCAATTAAAGAGAGATTTGTATAAATTTGGGGCAAGCGGGAACGCCTCGCCGGCGTGGAAACCTCGGGAAAGAGCACGACCTTAATATCCAAAATTACAGCGGCCCTTTATCACCCCGAACCCATCCGCTCCCCTCTGCCCCCTCCCCGGCCCTCCCGCGCCGCGATTGCAGCCCGGAATATTGAATTTCCCGATTGAGAAATGGGAATTAAATGAAATCATTTTATTTTTTAAAGCATTAAATATATATTTTTTTTTAAAGCATCGCAAGCGGGGCTGCGAGGGGGCTCTGCCTGAGCCCGGAACAATGGGAAACAACTCGGGGCGCTGCCGAGTGACCCCAACAGGGGCGGCTTGTCCCCAGAACCCGGCGGCGAGGGCAGGCGGCGCCGTGCGGGGCGTTCCCGGAGCTTTCCCGGGGTTTTTACGGGATTTTTTTGGGCTGGAGCCGGACGCGGAGGGGTTGAGGATGTGCGGGATCAAAGCCGGACAAAGCGCCCCGAGGGTCGCGCTTCCCTCCAGGGCTTCACCTCGGGAGAAGCCCCAAAAATGGGTTTAAAAGCAGCGGAATTCGGAGAGGGGAAAAGTCCCAAAAATGGGTTTAGAAGCAGCGGAATTCGGAGAGGGGAAAAGTCCCAAAAATGGGTTTAGAAGCAGCGGAATTCGGAGAGGGGAAAAGTCCCAAAAATGGGCTTAAAAGCAGCGGAATTCGGAGAGGGGAAAAGTCCCAAAAATGGGTTTAGAAGCAGCGGAATGCGGCCGGGAGCCGCTCCCGGCTGTCGAACCCCGCGGGGAGAGCTCTGTCCGGGGCTGGGGGGTCCGGGGCCGGCCGAGGCTTTGGGGACGCTGTTTGTGTCCCCAAAAGGGGCAGCGCATCCCCCGCGCATCCCCCGCGCATCCTGCGCGCAGAGCGGGCTGAGGAGGCAGCGCCGCCCTCCCCTCCCGAGCCGGGGGTGTTGAAAGGAGAGCCGGAAATGGGAGCGCTGGGTTTTTATGTTTTCGGGCGGTTTCTTTTTTTTTTAATATTTTACAAGCTCCGACATGCGAGGAGTCAATAAAACTGCCAGCGGGAGCGCGGGGGAAGTGTTGGATGCGGACTCGGGGGTGGGAATCGGGGGCTTTGCTCCCCCCGCCCCAGCCCTGCTCGGTGTGGGACCCCGGGAAGCTCCGGGACGGGACGAGAGGAGCGCAGCCGCTGCCAGGGAACCCTCGGGGACAGCGGGACGGTGCCCGAGCCGCGATCTCGGCATCGCTCTCTGCCACAGCCCCGCTCTCGCGGCGGCTCCCGGCTCTCAGCGGCTGCAGACCCCCTCCCCACTCCCCCTCCCCTTTATTTTATTCCCTAGCGCTTTATTTAAAAGTGTTGCATTTAAAAAAAAAATAATAGTTGGGTTTTTTGGGGTTTTTTTTTGGGTTTGGGACTGTGAGGGTGAGGAACGGGCCCTGGCAGGGGGAGCCAGCCCGGAGCCCCCCGCCTTTGTGCCTCGGTAACCGGGGGGCACGGGGGGTGCGGGGGGTGCGGGGCCGCTGTGACCGAGCCCCCCCCGTGGGGACCCTTCCCGAGGGGACCCCGGACACAGCACGGGGCTCGGGACCCCGACGTGACCCCAGCCCCACCCCCAGCCCCTGCTTTGGGGGTTCAGAGCCTGGAGGGGAACCCCGGGACCCCCAGAGCCGGGGGGACCCCCGGAGCCGGGTCAGGAACCCGAAAATCGGGGGAAGGTCTGGAGACCTGCAGAGACCCCAGAGCCGGGAGGGACCCCAGACCCAGAACCGGGAGGGGACCCCAGACCCAGAGCCGGGAGGGGACCCCAGACCCAGAGCCGGGAGGGGACCCCAGACCCA
The DNA here is from genome assembly GCF_015832195.1 of Motacilla alba alba. Lineage (NCBI taxonomy): Eukaryota > Metazoa > Chordata > Aves > Passeriformes > Motacillidae > Motacilla > Motacilla alba. Next base: position 4,798,247 of record NC_052042.1, on the reverse strand, counting down.
GAGCCGGGAGGGGACCCCAGACCCAGAGCCGGGAGAGGACCCCAGACCCAGAGCTGGGAGGGGACCCCAGACCCAGAGACAGGAAGGGACCCCAGACCTGAAATGTGACCCAGAGCTGAGAGGGGACCCCAGACCCTGGAGGGGACCCCAGACCCAGAGACAGGAACGGGCCCCAGACCCCGAAGCGGGAGGGGACCCCAGCCCCAGGGTGGCAGAGCCCCCTCCCCCCGTCCTGCTCCTTCGGGACAGGTCCGGGCCCGGGTGGGGCTGGGGTGACACAAAAGCCCCCCAGAAGAGTTTTTGGGGTTTTTTTGGCAGAACCTCGCTCCCCCCGCAGCGCCTGGCTGCTCCTCAGCCCCTCGGGGCTCTGCCTCCCTCCTTCCTTCCCACCGGCTCCGAAATCCCGAATTTTCCGCGCTGGTGCCGCCAGGACAGGGCTGGTTTTGGGTCGGGGGGGTCCGGACCGGCGGCTCCGGCCTCTCCCCCCTCCCGACCCCTCTCAGCATCTCCCCGACACCCCCCGCGACCCCCCAAACCCCCCCAAACCCCCTCCCTGGCAATTTTTCCCTTTATTAACTCACTGAAACCGCCTTTTCCCCGGCAGCGGCCGCGCACGGCCGATAAAACTCTGGGGAGGCGGCGGGGGGGGATAATTGGCTATTTCGAGCGGCTCGAGCGAGCGGAATTTCATTGATTTCGGGGCCATCAGCCCTTTCTCCTCGCCTGTCATCTCCGCGGAAGGTCCTGCTCCATCAGCCCCGCCGGCAGCTCCCTCCCCTCGGCCCCGGGGGCCGATCCTTCCCGGAGAGGAAGCGATTAACGCCGCAAACGCGACTCAACAGCACCTTAATTCGGAATTTATTGCGGCCGGCAGGGGAGACTTATTTCACATCAAAGCCTCGCGGAGGCGAGGGGAGAGGAGGAGGGAAAAAAAACAACAAAAAAAAAAAAAAACCCCAAAAAAAAATCCCCAAACGGCGGGAGTTGGAGGTTTAGGAGGAGCCGCTCCCCGGCTCGCGATGTGTTTCATGTGGGTTTGGGAGTCTGATGAGCTCGGAGCCCCTCGGCATCGCCCCGGGCCGCTTCGGTGTTTCATTTTGGAATCCCGAGGCCAACACGAGCCCAGACAAAAGGGAAGAGCCGGGGCGAGCTTCGGGAGCGCCGAGGGTTCGCGCTTTGAAGTTTTCTCCTCTTCTTTTTTCTTCTTTTTGTTTTTTTGGCCGTGCGGGGAGGAGGCAAAGGGGGGGACACGAAAGGAATAAAAGGCAACAAGGGCGTTCCGACACTTCCCTGCTCGCAGCCATCCCGAGATGAAAAGCCAGGCTATAAATCAGAGCCGAGGGTGGCGATTTGATGATTTATTTTTTTTTTCCCCTTTTCCTTCTTTGTTGGTTTTTTTTTTTTTTTTTTTTGGCGTCGAGATGAGGGGAGGGGTTACGGAGAAATCCCCGCTCGCGGCTCCTTTCGGGGGCGAAATCCAGCGGGGCTTTTCCCGCCCGGAGCTCGGGGGAGCAGCCCGGGAGCCTTCGGGGACTCCGCCGGCCATGGGAACCGAGCCGCCGCCCGCGGGCCGGGGGCGCAGGGGCCGGGCCCCCCTCGCAGCCCCTCTCCCCATCTCCCGGTGGGTTTGGGGCGCCGCTTTTAGGATGGGGAGCTTCACCCCCCTTTCCCCCCCCCAGTTCCCGGCGGGGCCCCCCTCGCAGCCCCTCTCCCCATCACCCGGTGGGTTTGGGGCGCCGCTTTTAGGATGGGGAGCTTCCCCCCCCTTCCCCCCCTCCCCCAGTTCCCGGCGGGTTTTGGGGAGCGGGATCCGCGCCCCGCTCCCGAATTCCCTCTGGAAGCGGAGCCCTCCCCTCCCTGGTGCCCAAAAACCCCCGGAAAAGGGGGGATGGAGGGGCGGGGGGCTGAGAGAGCCCCCAAAACCCGGCGGGGTTTGCAGAACTTGGGCTCCCCCCTCCCTCCCCCGCTCGCGGCCGCTCTCCCTTCCCTCCCTCGCTCTCTTTGGGGTTTTTTTTTCCCTTTTCCCTTTTCCCGGCCCATCTGGAATCCATTCCCAGCTGAAGGCTGCCCAACTCCCGCTGCCAACAGAACCCGTTTGGTTCCCGTCCCCGCGGCTCCCGGTGTCCCTCGCTGTCCCCCGCTCCTGTCCCCGCGGCTCCCGGTGTCCCTCGCTGTCCCACCCCCCTGTCCCCGCGGCTCCCGGTGTCCCTCGCTGTCCCATCCTCCGTCCCCGCGGCTCCCGGTGTCCCTCGCTGTCCCCCGCTCCTGTCCCCGCGGCTCCCGGTGTCCCTCGCTGTCCCACCCTCCCGCAACTTTCGAAGTCCCCATAACGAGGAACAGCTTTCCGGGGCAGGGTTTTTTGGTTTTTTTTGCGAGTTTTTCCCTTTTTTTTTGGTTTTTCCCCGAGCAGAACGAGCGCTCTCCCCCCCATCCTCATCCTTGCCGCAAGTTCAGCTTTTTTTGGGTTTTTTTTTCTAATTTTTAATTTTTTTTCTCCGCCTCCAAACCGTTCCGTTCCAACCGAACGAGCCAAAAAAAAACCCACAAAAATTTAAAAAAATATTCAAAACATCTTTGAGGGGAAAAAAAAAACAAACCCCAACGCGACCGCGATGCAGCGGGGGTGAAATAAATGAGATTCTTCTCAATTTTCCTGCTCCAGAGGGGAATCCTCCGCACCCCGAGGCGGCGTCTCCTCCTTCTCCTCGGAGCTCTGGAGTCTCGCAGGTAAGGAGTTCAAACAAAAATAAATAAATTAAAGAAATAAACGCTGCCAGGGCCGCGAGCCGTAATTAATTAATTGCTCCGAACGCTGTGACAAGGCTTCAGCGGGAGCCTCAAATTGAGACTGATGCCTCCGAGGAGGAGCAAAAAAAGGCTCCAGGAGCGGCTCCAGCTCCTTTCCAAACGTTTTTTTCCCCCGAAAATCTTCTTTTGTGATTGTTTTTTCTCCCAGGGACGCGTTTGTTAAAGATTTCGCACCTTCTGTGCGGTTTGAAAAGGAAAAAAATCCCCAAAAAATAAAAAAAACCACCTTGGGGAAAGCGGCTGGGAACGCTCGGCCCGGTGATTTATGGCCCCAGAGAGGGGTTTTGTGTTTACTCGGAGCAAACGCAATTAGCAGAAAAAAGAAAAAAAAACGGGGTGAAAAAAGGGGGGAAAAATATGAAAAAAAAGAGGAAAAAATTAGGAAAAAAAAAAAAAGAGAAAAAAATAGGAAAAAAGGGAGAAAAAAATAGAAAAAAAAAGAGAAAAAAATAGGGAAAAAAGGAGAAAAAATAGGAAAAAAAGAGAAAAATAGAAAAAAGAGAAAAAGTAGAAAAAAGGGAGAAAAACTAGGAAAAAGGGAGAAAAAATAGGAAAAAAAGGAGAAAAGATAGAAAAAAGGGGAAAAGGAAAAAAGGAGGAAAAAAAAAGGAAAAAAGGAGAAAAAATAGAAAAAAGGGGGAAAAAAGGAAAAAAAGGAGAAAAAATAGGAAAAAAGGAGGAAAAAATAGGAAAAAAAAGGAGAAAAAAACTAGGAAAAAAGGGAGTTTTCCCAAGCTGGAGCGCCTCGTGCTCGGCCAGATGTGCCCCGCGAACATCTGGACGCTCCCGCTGCTCCTCCTTCTCCAGCTCGGAGCTTTTGGCTCCTGGAAATTCGGGTTTTTTGGGCTCGGGTTTGGGAACTGTTTGGGCCGGGGCGGTTTTAGGGAGGAAGGGGAAGCCCGGCGGGGCAGGGCCGGGAGCGCCGCGGGTTTCATTTCCCGGCCGTTCCTGCCCCAAAATTCCCAGGGGAAAAAAAAAAAAAAATCCCCGTCCCTCCCCTCCCCCCCCATGCGAGATTTCAACAGAAAATCCTCTGAACCGAGGGGAAAAGGAATAAAACCCCGAAAATGGGATGAGAGCGGGGCTGGGGGCATGTCAGGGATTTGTGCTCTCTCCCTCGGCCCCAGCAATTCCTCAGCCCTCGGACAAGCTTCGGGCCCCTCCTGCTCCTCTTCCCTTTTCATTCTTTGTTTTTATTGCTTTTATTAGGATTTTATTATGGTTTTCATTATTTTCTGAAAAGCGCTTCTCCAGCTCCGGGCTTGTCCCCATTCTCCCCCAGCCAAACTGGAATTGTTTACTATTAATTTATTGATTTATTCATTATTTTGAACCCCAACCCGTTCTCCCCCAGCCCAACTTGACTTTTTTACTATAAACTTATTGAATTTATTCATTATTTTGATGCCGAACCCATTCTCTCCCAGCCAAGCTTGAATTGTTTACTATTAATTTATTGAATTAATTCATTATTTTGAACCCCAACCCATTCTCCTCCAGCCAAACTTGACTTTCTGAGTATTAATTTATTGAATTTATTTCTTATTTTGAACCCCAACCCATTCTCCCCCAGCCCAAACTTGACTTTGTGACTATTAATTAATTAATCAATTAATTATTTTGAACCCCAACCCATTCTTCCCCAGCCCAAACTTGACTTTGTGACTATTAATTAATTAATAAATTAATTATTTTGAACCCCAACCCATTCTCCCCCGGCCCAACGTGACTTTTTGACTATTAATCCATTGATTGATTCTCGATGGAATCGATCTGCCCAGAAATCACCAATCCGCTCTGCAATAAATTGATTTTAACGGGCATTTCTGCTCTTCCCGGGCGGATTTTGGGACGGGGCAATTCCCGGGAATCCCCTGGATTCCTTTCCCCCCTTCCGGAGCTGCCGCTTCTCCCTCCCTCCCTCCCAAAATCCGAATTTCCTCCCAGAATCCGAATTTCCTCCCAAAATCCGAATTTCGGGGGCGACGGGGCCGCTCGGAGCAGCTCAGGGGATTATTTTCGGGGGGTTGAGCACGGGAAAATCCGATTCTTTGGGATTTTGCGTTCCCGGGGGGGCTCAGCCCCGCCGGGAATTTCGGCAGCGGTGGGATTTCATCCCCCAGTTAAAAATTACCCGCGGGCCCTTTCAGGTGCTGACCAGGGTGCCCAGAACAACAACAAAAAAGCGGATTTTAACCCCAAAACCGGCCCGCCGCGGGAGCTTTTGGGGTGTTTTTGGGGTGGAGAAATCCTGGAGGCGAAACCGGCCCAGAGTGGGGAAAAAAATGGGATTTCTGGCGCGGCTTTTCCCTCGGCCGCGGGTTTTGGAAGGTTTTTGAGGTGGGAAGGGAGCTCAGCTCCTCCCTCGCTCCGGGCGGGACCCAGGCGGGAATTCCTGAAAAAAAAAAGGAGAATAAAATTCACCGAAATTCCTCCTTTTCCTCACAAAAACCCGGAGGGGAAAAGCTTTGAATCTTCAGTTTTCCTTTTTTTCCCCCTGTTTTTTATTTATTTATTTATTTATATTTATTTTCTTTTTTTTTCCTGCTGTTTTTTTATCTTTTGGGGAAGGGTGGGGGTGAAAAAATAGAAAAAAAACCGGGAAAAAACCCCGGGAATCGCCTCCTCCGTGCCGGGGCCACCCCCAGGATTTGGGAGGCAGGAAAAAATAAAATCTCGAATTTTTCTTTTTTCCCTGATCCCAATTCCCGTTCCCACCCTGGATTTGGCGCTGCCCCTCCCCCCGTTTGTGTCTGAGAGGAAAAAAAAAAAGGAAAAAAATGAAAATTAGAAAGGAAAATAATGAAAAAAAAATCAGAAAGGGAAGGAAAAAAAGCCGGGATGGAGCCGGGGCTCGGCTCGGGGAATTCCGGGGATTCCGGGGATTCTGGGGATTCCCAATTCTGCCGAAAATGGGGGAAAACAACCCAAAAAAAAGGCGAAGTTTGACGTGGTTGGGTCACGTGGGCGCAGGATCCCAGCGCTGATTCCGGGAAAGGGGAGGGAAGGGGGGGATTCCCCTCCCTGCCCCCGCTCGGCCCCCCCAGACCCCCAGAAACCTTCCCCGCGCCCCGCTGAGCCACGAGGCGACATTTGGGGGTCACAAAGTCCCGGGGGTCCCAAAAAAATCCCGGGCCCCCTAAAATATTCTGGGATTTTTGGGTGTCCCAAAATCCTGGGGTCCCCCCCCCCAAAATAATCCTGGGGGTCCCATAAAAAATCCTGAGCTCCCTAAAATATTCTGGGATTTTTGGGTGTCCCAAAATCCTGGGGGCCCCAAAAAATCCAGGGGCCACCAAACAAATCCTGGGGCTCCCCAAAAGACCTTGAGGCTCCCAAAAAATCCTGAGGCTCCCCCAGAAAAACTCCTGGGGCCCCTAAAAACCCTGGTGGTCCCCAAAAGATCACGGGGCTCCCAAAAAATCCTGGCGCCCCCAAAATTCTGACCCCTCCCCCAGTAAATTCCTGGGATTTTCGGGTGTCTCAAAGCCCTGGGGATCCCCAAAAATTCTGGGATTTCTGGGTTCCCATGTGGCCCCATTGTTTTTTTGGTTTTATTTTGATTTTTGTGCCCGGTTTTTTTTTTGGGTTTATTTTGATTTTTGTGCCCGTTTTTTTTGGGTTTATTTTGATTTTTAGGGCGGGTTTTTTTTTTGGGTTTATTTTGATTTTTGTGCCCGGTTTTTTTTGGGTTTATTTAGATTTTTAGGGCGTTTTTCCTCGGTTTTATTTTCGGGCGGCAGCTCCCGCGCTCTCCCGGGTTGATCATTAACTGCTGAGTTATTGCCGCTCCCAGCAAAGGTCAGGGCGAGGAAAAAACTCCGATCAGTCACGAAAAACAACCGAAAAAATCCCATTTCTCCTCCTGCCCGGCTTCTGTTCGGGGTTTCGCGAGGTCCCGGAGCCTTCGCCGCTGCCCCCTCCTCCTCCTCGCTGCTCGCCAGTTGGAAAAAACCCAAATTCTTCCTTTTTGCCAAAAAAAATTGAGATGGGGCGAGCCCCGCCCGGGGCTGCGGGAGGAGCGGGGGCGGCGCCGCCCCCGGAGAAGAATTGAGAGAGAAAAAAAAGCCAAAAAAACCCCAAAAAAACCCCAAAACCCCAACCCCCCCCCAAAACCCCAAAAAACCCCAAAACCCCAAAAAACCCCAAAAACTCCCAAAAATATCAAAAAACCAAAAAACAAAAAAAACCCCCAAACCCTCAAAAAACCCCAAAATCCCCAAAGCACCCAAAAATATAAAAAAAACCCCAAAAAACAAAAAAAAAACCCCAAACCCTCAAAAAACCCCAAAAAACCTCCAAAAAAGCCCCCAAAACCCCCAAAAAAGCCCAACCCCCCAAAAAACCCCCCAAAACCCCCCAAAACCCCCCAACCCCTCCCCAAAAATCTCCCCAAAAACCCCCCCAAAAAAACCCCCAAAACCCCAAATGAAAGGAAGAAGGCGGGGAGGGGCGGGGAAGGCTCGCTCCGCGCTGCGCTGCGAGGGAATGAATTCGAACCCAGGGAAAACAAAGCGAGCCAGGAGGAAAACAAAGCGCGACCAGCGGCCCCGGCGCGCCTTGGCCCGGCTCCGCCGCTCCGCTCCTTCCTGCAGCCCTCCCTCCGCTCCCAACACTCGCGGGTTTCTCTTTCTGTTCCTCTTTCCTCCATCCCTCCGCTCCGCTCCTTTCTGCAGCCCTCCCTCCCCGCTCCTCTCCTCTCCTCTCCTCCCCGCTCCTCTCCTCTCCTCTCCTCTCCTCTCCTCTCCTCTCCTCTCCTCTCCTCTCCTCTCCTCTCCTCTCCTCTCCTCTCCTCTCCTCTCCTCTCCTCTCCCAACACTCGCGGGTTTCTCTCTCGTTCCTCTTTTCTCCGTCCCCGCCGCTTGTCCCAGGAGCTCGGGAACAGCCAAGGCAGAAATCTGCCTTTTTTCCCCTTTTATTTTGATTTCTTTCCCCTTTTATTTTGATTTTCCCCTTTTATTTTCATTTTCCCCTTTTATTTTCATCTCCCCTTTTATTTTCATTTTTTCCCTTTCGATTTTCCCCTTTTATTTTGACTTTTCCCCCTTTCATTTTGACTTTTCCCTTTTATTTTGATTTGTCCCCCTTCAATTTGAGTTTTGCCTTTTAGTTTGATTTTCCCCCTTTATTTTCATTTTTTCCCTTTTGATTTTCCCCTTTTATTTTGATTTCCCCCCTTTATTTTGATTTCCCCCCTTTATTTTGATTTTCCCCCCATTTATTTTGACTTTTCCCTTTTATTTTGATTTTTCCCCCTTTCATTTTGACTTTTCCCCCTTTTATTTTGACTTTTCCCCCTTTATTTTCATTTTTTCCCCCTTTTCAAACCCCCGAGGGCCCCGAGCAGCCCCGGCTGAGTTGGAAGCAGAAAATCGCCAGGGCGGCGCTTTAAAAGCTCGTGTAATAATGACTAATAATAATAATAATAATAATAATAATAATAATAATAATAATAATAAAGAACCCAGCCCGGGATGGCGTCACAAACGTCCCCATTTTTATTTCAGATCAATAACACCAACCCGGGCTCATTAAATCCACCCGACGTTCCCCAAAAATGAAAATATTTTAAATTCGATTGTTCTTTTTTTGAATTATTTTCATTTTTTGCCTCCTCCCCGCTCCGGGGGCGGCTCCGAGCCGAGGCCGCGGTGACAAATCCCGGCCTGGCTTTCGAAACGGCTTCGTTTGAGAAGGTTTCGGGGCTGGAGCGCCTTCATTTGGGGGAATTTGGGGAATTTTGGGGGAATTTTGAGGAATTTTGGGGAATTTTGGGGAATTTTGAGGAATTTTGGGGAATTCGGGGAAATTTTGGGGAAATTTTGAGGAATTTTGGGAAATTTTGAGGAATTTTGGGAAATTTGGGGAAATTTTGTGGAATTTTGAGGAATTTGGGGGAAATTGGGGGAATTTTGGGAATTTTGGAGGATTTTGAGGAATTTGGGGGAATTTTGGGGAATTTGGGGAAATTTTGAGGAATTTTGGGAAATTTGGGGAAATTTTGTGGAATTTTGGGGAATTTGGGGAAATTTTGAGGAATTTTGGGAAATTTGGGGAAATTTTGTGGAATTTTGAGGAATTTGGGGAAATTTTGAGGAATTTTGGGAAATTTGGGGAAATTTTGTGGAATTTTGGGGAATTTGGGGAAATTTTGAGGAATTTTGGGAAATTTGGGGAAATTTTGTGGAATTTTGAGGAATTTGGGGGAAATTGGGGGAATTTTGGGGATTTTGGGGAATTTTGAGGAATTTGGGGGAATTTTGGGGAAATTTTGAGGAATTTTGGGGAAATTTTGGGAAATTTTGGGGAATTTGGGGAAATTTTGAGGAATTTTGGGAAATTTGGGGAAATTTTGTGGAATTTTGAGGAATTTGGGGGAATTTGGGGGAATTTTGAGGAATTTTGAGGAATTTTGGGGGAATTTGGGGAATTCTGGGATCAAGCCGCCGCCGTGCGGGGTCGTGTCCTGGCGTCCCACCGAAGCCCTCCCTCCTCCCCCTCCTGGCGCATTCGGGAACCGGGAAATCTGAAAACGAATCCCGTTGTGAACCCCCAGGCTCCCCCGGGGCCCCGCGCTCCCCTCGCGCTCATTGCTAATTAACCGCAGCCAATTAATCCCGGCCATGAGCGCCAGGCCGAGCCCAACCCTCGGAGGCCTCGGTTCAGGCCCCGGCCCAAAGGGACCCCAAACCCGGGCCTTTGGGGGTCCCCGGGGTCCCCCGCTGTCCCCCGCTGTCCCCCGGTGTCCCTGATGTCCCCGCTGGTCCCCAGTGTCCCCCAAGGTCCCCCGTTGTCCCCTGGTGGTCTCCTGATGTTCCCCACTATCCCCGGATGTCCCCAATGTCCCCGATGTCCCCCAGTGTCCCCTTGATGTCCCCCCATGTCCTCAATGTCCCCTGGTGTCCCCCAGTGTCCCCCGGTGTCCCCTGGCCAGGGGGTTCCAGGGAGCAGAAGGAAACCCTGGGCAAGGAAAGGGAACTTCAGCTCCTCGTGTCCCCACTCTGTCCCTGCTGTCCCTGCTGTCCCCACTCTGTCCCTGCTCTCCCCCCTCTGTCCCTCGTGTCCCCACGCTGTCCCTGCTGTGCCCCCTCTGTCCCTGCTGTGCCCATGTCCCCCCACTGAGGGTCCCCTCCCCGTCCCTGCGGTGTCCCCCCTTTCACTCTGGTGTTCTCTCCCCCAGCCCCGCTCCTCTCCCCGGATCGGCCTCAGCTCGGCCGCAGCAGCCCCCGGGGACCCGGTGAGTTCCACTCGGCGCCGCGTCCGTCTGTCCCTCCGCACCACCCCACGGCCTCTTCTATTATTCCATTTATTTTATTTTATTTTATTTTATTTTATTTTATTTTATTTTATGTATTATTTTATTTTATTTTATTTTATTTTAAGTATTATTTTATATTTTATTTTATTTTATTTTATTTTATTTTATTTTATGTATTATTTTATGTATTATTTTATGTATTATTTTATTTTATTTTATTTTATTTTATTTTATGTATTATTTTATATTATTTTATTTTATTCTATTTTCACTATTATCACCATTATTCTCACTAGTATTACTATCATTATTACCATTATTACTGCTGCCACTACTGTCACTACTACTCCACCATTATTCTTATTATCATCATTATTATTCATATTGTCATTACTCCTATTATTCACAGCCTTCTTTGTATTATTTATTATTATTATTATTATTATTATTATTATTATTATTATTATTATTATTACTATTATTATTATTTCTGACCCCTCCCAGCCCGCCCTGATCCAGCCGCGATGTTTTCCTTTCTTGGCTCTCGCTGATTTACATTGCGCTGCCTGGGAGGGAAACCCCGTATCGCGACATTGGCCGGGGAGGGAAAACTCATATCGCGACATTGGGAGGGAAAGCCCGTATCGCGACATCGGCCGGGGAGGGAAACCCCGTATCGTGACACTGGGAGGGAAACCCCAGATCGTGACATTGGGAGGGAAACCCCAGATCGCGACATTGGCCTTGGAAAGGAAAGCCCAAATCGCGACATTGGCCTTGGGAGGGAAACCCCGTATCGCGACATTGGCCTTGGAGGGAAACTCCAAATCGCGACATTGGGAGGGAAAGCCCAGCCCAAATCGTGACATTGGCCTGGGAGGGAAACTCCAAATCGCGACATTGGGAGGGAAAGCCCAAATCGCGACATTGGCCTGGGAGGGAAACCCCATATCGTGACATTGGCTTGGGAGGGAAACCCCGTATCGTGACATTTGCTTGGGAGGGAAAGCCCGTATCGCGACATTGGCCTTGGAGGGAAACCTCAAATCGTGACATTTTCCTTGGAAGGGAAAGCCCAAATCGCGACATTGGCCTTTGAAGGAAGGGAAACCCTTTATCACGACATAGGCCTTGGGAGGGAAAGCCCGTATCGCGACGTTTGCCTTGGGAGGGAAAACCCCATGTCGCGACATTTGCCTTGGAAGGAAGGGAAGCCCCATGTCGCGACATTCGGAGCTGATTGGGAGCAGCAGAAGGCTCGGGTGCAGCAGCAGCGGCCGCGCCCGGAGCGGCTCCAGCCCCGGGGCTGTCGCGACAGAGGGGTTCAAACGCGGGTTTCTCACCCTGCGGAGCAGCGGCTCCAGCCCCGGCGCTGTCGCGACAGAGGGGTTCAAACGCGGGTTTCTCACCCTGCGGAGGAGCCGCTCCAGCCCCGGCGCTGTCGCGACAGAGGGGTTCAAACGCGGGTTTCTCACCCTGCGGAGCAGCGGCTCCAGCCCCGGCGCTGTCGCGACAGAGGGGTTCAAACGCGGGTTTCTCACCGTCCTGGCTCTCCAGGAGCTGCAGGAAATCAGCAACGCGGCAATCCGGGATTCGGCTCCGCAGAAGTTTTTAAGCAGCCGCGCTCGCTTTTCCTCTTGTTCCCCTTCTCCCTCTTTTTTTCCTCCTTTTCTCTTCTTTTTTTTCGTCTTGTTCCCCTTTTTCCTCTTTTTTTCCTCTTTTTCCCTTTTCCCCTCCATTTCTTCCTCCTTTTTTTCCCTCTTTCCCCCTCCATTTTCCCCCTTTCCCCCTCTTTTTTTCCTCATTTTCTCCTCATTTCCCCCCCTTTTCCTCTTTTTTCCTCTTTTTTTTTCTTATTTTTCCTCTTTTTTCTCAAATTTTCCCTCTTTTTCCCCTCTTTTCCCTTTTCCCTCCATTTTTTCCTCTTTTTTCCCCTTTTCCCCTCCATTTTTCCTCTTTTTTTTCATTTCCCCTCCATTTTTCCTCTTTTTTCCCCTTTTCCGCTCCATTTTCCCTCTTTTTTCCTCTTTTTCCCTATTTTCCCCTCTTTTCCCTCTTTTTCCCCTTTTCCCGGTTCCCTCTCCCCTCGCGGGCGGAGCAGCTC